>NW_026125035.1:0-40000 GCF_943737965.1 Phodopus roborovskii
GGTAATATGAGACCACGTGGAAGTACTGAGATTAATAGAAATGGGTTAATAATTAAGACAGAACTAGCCGATAAGAAACTAGTAACTTGCCAACAGAATTATATCTAATACAGGGTCTCTGTGTGTTATTTGGGGCTGGTGTGGTGGTGGGACCTGACCAGGCTGGTAGGGAAAAACCTAGTGCTAACACTATTTGAGTAGGAAATCAAGATTCACTGGGTCTATAAAGAAACTCCTCCATGTGAAGGCTGGAGACATAAACTAAAATCTGTCAACTAGGGGGAGCAGCCCAGATTGGGGTAGGATGTTCACAAACATTGTTGGTGTCTTCAGAAGATGAAATATTACTTCTTCGAAGAAAAGGTTAATTATAAAGTGGAATGTCAGAGATCAAAGAGATATTGGAAAGTAATAATGTAAGAATTAAAAACAAAGAAAAGAAAGAAAGGAAAGGAAGTGAGGTAACAGACAAGAAAATAGGGTCTACCATCTCTAGGGGAGAGTGGTAGAAGTGACAGATAGAACACGAGAAGAATGCTTCAGTTCCAGGAGGTGGGTGCAAAACCAAAGTGAGGAAACCATTCAAAACCTAGAAAGAAAGACCCTCCTTGGCTTACTTCTAGTGTAGCCTAATAAGCAGCTGTGTATTCATGGTTTAGGATACCTTCATGTCCTGATAGGTCAGAGCTCCTTGCAGTCCTTTTCCCCACTGGGGAGCTAGACACATACAAGACCCCCAAGGACTAATCTGGGTGGCTTGGAGCCATTTCTGATTTGCTCTGAATATAACATAGAGTTGGCACAACCAGCCATAGCTAGTCAACTATGGTGGTTAGAACTATTCAAAGTCAACCCTGGACCCACCCTGGACTGGGACTTCCTCTGACAGCCACTGGCTTCCCACATCACTTTCTGGGGAACACAGCTCAAGTTGAAGGAGGTTTAGGTTGTAATAGGACTCTAGGAATGACTGTGGCATCTTTCTAACTAAACCTCTTTTCTTGAAGGTATTCCCCCCCCCCTCTGAATTATAAATCAATTACAGAAAAGTTTTACAAAGGTATACAAATGAAGTGACATTTAATTTTTAAAAGAAATAAAATTATACAGATTGGATATGCCCCGGAAACTCCAGGCTACCCGTGGATGCCTTAGGTCATAATGCAAATATATTTCATTACAATTTTGTTCTACAGTGAATTCAGCATGCATAAACTAGCCAAGAAAAGTGACACTCTGATAACATCAACGCAGTTAGTGGCACATGAGTTCTATGTGTTTTGGAACTATAGCTTGAAGGTGAGTTCTTTTTTAATGATAGCTTTATTCTTTCAGTATTTTTGGTGGAAGGGGGCAATATTTATGTTATTGGTATAACCTTCCATGACATTCCATAAGGCTAGGACTCGCAAACTTTCCCTTAGACTCAGTGAGAATGTGCATTGGGAATTGGAAAAATTTTTTGGGGAGAGTTTGGAAAATGAAATATTTAGTAAAATTCTAAGATCAAGGAAAACACTTTTGTCCTTGCAGTTAGACTCATAGCTCCATAAATAAACTGGCCACAGCAATTTATTGAAAAGATTGAATTCCAGGGTCTTTCTCCCTTTTCTCTAAGTTTAGACATCTCCACTGTTTAGTCTGGATTTCCCTCCCATGTTTATATATATTTTTGAAATAACTTAAAATCTGCTGTATTTTGCCTCCATGAATGCCTATGTATCTTGTGTGAGAAGTGCCCGAGAGCTCAGAAGAGTGTGATGGATCCCCTGGGACTAGAAGTACACATTGTTGTGAGCTGCTATGTGGGTGCCTGGAAATGAATCCCAGTTCTCTGGAGGAGTAACTACTACTCTTAACCACCCAGACATCTCTTGAGCCTTCATCATGATTATTTTATGGGATCCCTAGATATTATTGGTTGAAGTTTAAGTCTAAGAACCATGCAGACCATATTTCAGCTACATGTTTGAGTGTAGCTTGGTTCATCTCAGAAAAACTGGCACTTAGAGAACTTGGAATATTTCATCACTAGTAGACAATACTGCAGTTTGGAGGCTGGAAAGGAATCATTCTTAGGGTTCATTCTTTGAATTAGAATAGGAAATATTTAATTGTTATTCAGTAGATCCAAACTTTTAATCTTTCAGTTGCTCTGACTCCTAGCTAGTAATTTCCTTTAGCTCTCCCACTGTGTATTGCTGTTTTGCTGGTCATTGTAGCATAGTTTTTTAAACTCTTGGTTTAAAATATTTAATTCACTTATCATCATCATGATAATCTCTTCTCTCTCTCTCTCTCTCTTCTGAGTGTGTGTGAGTGTGATGACACATGTGTGCCATGGCACAATGCATTCTCGGGAGCAAACTCACAGGTCATGTTATTCCCCAAGGACCACCTCTCTGGACTTCATTCTCTGATTCTTTATGCTCAGAGAGTAATCCCACAATGGTGACACTCATGGTTGAAGAGGGGAAACACTCAGCCTAAGAGTTAATATCTTGTCCATAGTAAATACTAAATTATTCATTAGGCATAATTTTTTAAAATGAAATGTGTGTAGTAATTCCAGGGCTGGAAGAAATTGCATGGGATTCCTTAGGGAAATGTATCTGATGCCTGAGGTATGGTTCTGTGAATGAACCCATTTATGTTGTATGAACATAATGATTTGAATTGTTAAGTGTTTCTTGTCTACTTATAACTCCTCTCTCATTTCTTTTGTGTCTCATATTTTGTTAAAATATAATAGCCCATTTTCCCTCCATTTTTGGGGGAACTTAGACATGGGAAGAATTAGTCATATATGCCTCTCTTAAGGAACTTCCAGAGAACTGAGGGAAACAGAGAAGAATGAAAATAACTAAAAATAATATGAATGACTAACCATTATGGGAGATCCTACTATGAGCTTGTCACTATATTAGGGTCACAGAGAATTTCATTCAGAATAATCCTCTAAGGCAGATTAAAAATTGTTCCTATTTACAGCATACAAGAAGATATTAAGCTTGATTGAAGCAACTAAGCTCTCTGGTGCCAAAACCAGTGGACTTTTGAACTGGGGTGACATAACCTCCCCGAGCAGAGTCATATAGTAGATCCCAGGTAAATATGCAGCTCCAATGTTATTAGCTGTAGAGGGCTAGCAAGGAGGCTTAATGAATTAAGGCTCTTGGTAGTCAAGTCCGAGGACCAGAGTTCCTTCTGGACCTACATGGTTGAAGGAGAGAATTGACTTCAGTGGATTGTCTTTGTCCTCCACATGTCACAAGTACATCCTGGCATGTGTGCCCTCCACACCACAACTGTAATGCAGATCACATTATATGAGGGTGAAGAGACAGCATGAAGGTAGGTGGGCAGAGTGGGTGAATTACAGGTGATGCTGTAGAATAGGTGGAGTTTAAATTCTGAGCCTTGAATGAAGAAGATGGAGAACGGAGGGAAGGAGGGAGAGGTGGAACTTAGCTTTCGTATTCAAAGCATAGTCAGTGTCTTTGAGTTCTACTGGGATGTGCTTGAAGCCCATAGAGAATAAATGGTTCTTGGAATTCACAGCTATTAGAAGCAGAGGCAGGATCAGTCCAGCATTATCATTTTTAGTTTGAGTTGGTGTTTATGCTGTACCCTTCATGGGCCTTAATCAAATTACAGGTCAAAATTTATTCAAAAAGTTGATCCAGAGGTTTTAGGTTGCTACTGGTGAAGGAATAATTTTGTAGCTCTAACTGGAATGAGTATTATTAAGTTATTAGCATTAGTATTTTAACAAAAAAAATTCAAGGTTTCCTAGAAAAGGAGAAATAAAAAGAAAGAAAGAGGTCCTTGAGATTAGAAAAGAATAGAACTTTATCCTGTTGAACAGAAGATTAAGGCATCATTGGTGTCTTAAATTTAGATTGTCATGTATTGGAAGAGGCTGCCTACCTCCACTTTAGGCTATATTCAGTACAAATTGTTCAGAGGTCAGTGTTTGCAAAAATCAAGTTTTTTTATTTTATTCATTTAAAAAACATAAAAATTATTTGAGAGGAAAGGTCTAGTTTTAAAGCTCTTGAGTCCAGATTTCTTAATTTGGTCTTAATATAAGATGATGCATCTGATTTATATAAATATACAAGATATATATTTTCATGCACATTTAAATACATGTGTGTATATATATATGCATGTAATATTCATGTGTCTATATATGCACATAATAGTCATTTAATTATGTGCTATCTGCAGGAATAAAGGAGGTTGTTTTTATCAATTATGGAATTTGCTTTAATTAGCTCATTAGTGTTAATTATTTAATATTATAAAGACTAAAATATAAAAATTTAAAAGCAATGAATGATTTATGTGTAATTTAGAAGATTATGAATAACAAGATCTTGATTAATCACCAGCAATATCTCTCCACTGAATGCAGGGGGAACCTGCTTCTTATATATAATCTATTAAAATTTATTATTATTATACATTCATCACACATACAACATGAAAAAATAATAGTTCATGGATCTGTATGTTCCATTTGCCAGGCTTCAATAATTGTCAATTTTTTTGCTAGGAAAAATTCTACATTTTAATTTTTATCATGTTATTTTTATTAAATATTCTTTTGCCTATATTTTAATCTTTGTTGAAATTCTACACCGATCATACATGCCATACTGTTTTATTTTAAGGACTTACTTGTAGTGATCTGCCATGGCAGGGTGTTTTGAAGGTAGTACCCAGACCTGTAGAATGGTCTAGATTTCCTATTTGGCTGATTCTCTTCTTGTCATGTCAGATAACTGTGGTCTTCTCCGGTCCATTTTTTTTCAGTTTACTCCACTCTTTTTTTTTCTAATTTCTCACAGTAAGAGCTGAGATTTTTTATTTGAGATATTTCACCCTTAATTGGGAATAAATTAATATATTTTCCTTGAAAACAGTGTATGTGGTGTGTATCACAAATACATATTTTCTTAATTATTCATTAAAATGTTTAAAATTTTCTATGGTTTAATCTTAATTTCATTTATTTATCTGTTTCCTTGATTCTGTGAGACAAAGTTTCACTAGGTAGCACAGGTTGGCCTCAAACTATATTCAGAGTGCTGGGCTTATAGATTGATCTGCTTATTAATTAAAACAGTTGTCGCTTTTTCCCTAGACATTTGAGATATCTATCTATCTATCTATCTATCTATCTATCTATCTATCTATCTATCCTTCCATCTATCTACTCCCATGGTGTGCCATGCTCTCGATGACCCTGTATATAGATTTCATTTCTTATGTCCCAAAACACAGTCTATGTTGACAAATATTTACATGTACAAACCAAAAAGGCTTTGAGCTATGGAACTATTCAGCTTGGCTGAGAATGCCACCAGAGTTTCTGCTTTGCTGATGTTCTATTGATCTGTCAGTGGATGACACGGAAAGCCATTGGATACAGGAAGGACATCATGGCATAGGTCTGCCCAGTTCCCTCTTTAGTTCTGTCCCCCTTTTGGTTCTTCTTTTAACCATGTGCAGGTCCTGCCTGCGGGTTGGCAGGTATAAATAAGCAGCACGCTGCTATTCTCTGATGATCTTTTGCTGTACCTTAGATTCCTTAAGCTCATCTCTCCTGTCCAAACGTTCTCTTTTTCAACCTTTATCCCACAATCACCATTGTATTCTCTGCTTCTGTGCTTGACTTTTAAAAATTCACTATCTGTGTGAGGTCATGTGGAGTTTGTCATTCTGTAGAGATTTCTTCTTGAACCCACTTATCAATCTTTCATGTTCGTCTCTAATGCTTGCAAATTTTAAGATTTCCCCCACAGGGCTGGATCATATTCCATGAAAATATTTACTGTATTCTTTTCATCAATTTATCTACTGCATTTTGAAGCCCTGTTGTTAAAAGCTGAGTTAAGCACAGTTTTTTTTTTGAAAATGTCTCATTTAATATTTTTTTCTTGTCTATCTGTGGTCACATTAGTCTTCTGTTCTCAGCCTCTATCTGTCTTTGTCTGATGTTGTTCTGAAAGTGTTTATAATAAAAAGACAGTAGAAAGTGAACCTGGTGGTGGCGGTACATGCCTTTAATGCCCAGCACTCAGGAGTGTGGTGAGGCAGGTGGATCTCTGAGTTTTAAGGCCAGCCTGGTCTATAGAGTAATGTTTCAGACATCCATGGCTATACAGAGAAACACTATTTGGATAAACTCAAACTGAAATAATCAAAAAAACAAACAAACAAAACAAACAAATGAACAAACAAAAAACAAAAACCAAACAAACGCAGAAACCAAAAACATTACCTGGCATCCACTCCTCCTGGGGTGAGGTTGCTTCTTTTTATTCTGGACCTTTCTGTTGTGCTGCTAATTCTTCAATGTGACTATTCTCCAGTTTCTTCATGGGCACTTAGTGCTTGAACTTTCCTCTTAGCATTGCTTTCAAGTGTCCCATAAGCTTGGGTATGTTGGGTCTTCATTCTCCATTGAATTCTGGAAGAAGTCTTTAATTTCTTTCTTTATTTCTTCATTGACCCAGGAATGGTGCAATTGCACATTGTTCAATTTCCATGAGATGTAGGGTTTCTACAATTTGTGTTGTTGAATTCTAACTTTAAAGCATGGTGGTCTGATAAGATACAGGGGTTATTACAAATTTTTTGGTACCTATTGAGGTTTGCTATATTACCTAGTATGTGATTCATTTTAGAGAAGGTTCCATGTGGTGCTGAGAAGAAGGTATATTCTTTTGTGTTTGGAAGGGGCAAAAACCCAAACAAACAAACAAAAACAAAAAACAAAACAAAACAAAACAAAAAAACCCCAATGGAATCTTGAAATTTGAAGGCAAGTGGATAGAACTAGAAGAAACCATTCTGAGTGAGGTTACCCAGTCACAAAAAGACAAACATGGTATGTACTCACTCATATATGAATTTTAAGCACAGAGCAAAAGATTACCAGCCCACAATCCACACTGCCAGAAAAGTTAGGAAGCAAGGAGGGCCCTAAGAGAGACATACATGGTCCCTAGGAGAAGGGGAAAGGGACAAGATCTTCCAAGCAAATTGGGAGCGGGGAGGGGAGAAGGGGAAGAGAATTAGGAGGAAGAGAAGGGAAGAAGAGGAGGGGGAAAGGTGGGCATGGGGGAGCAGGAAGACTGAGTCAGGGAAAGAATAGAGGAGAGCAAGAAAAGAGGTACCATAATAGAGGGAGCCATTATAGGTTTTAAGAGAAATCTGGCACTAGGGAAATGCCCAGAGATCTACAAGGATGACCCCAACTAACAATCTAAGCAATAGTGGAGAGGCTACCTTTAGTGCCCTTCCTTGATAATGACAATGATGACTACCTTATATGCCATCCTAGAGCCTTCACCCAGTAGCTGATGGAAGCAGAAGCAGACACCCACAGGTAAACATTGATTTGAGCTCCCAGAATCCAGTTGCAGAAAGCAGGAATGATGAGCAAAAGGGTCAAGACCAGGCTGGAGAAACCCACAGAAACTGCCAACCTGAACAAGAGGGAGCTCATGAACTCCAGTCTGATAACTGGGAAACCAGCTTAGGACCAACCCAGAACCCCTGAATGTGGGTGTCAGTTAGGAGGACTATGCAGTCTATGGATTCTCTGGTAGTGGATCAGTATTTATCCCTAGTATACGAATGGACTTTGAGAGCCCAACCCACATAGAAGGATATTTTCTGAGCCTAAACACTTGGGGAGGGCATAGACCCTGCTCCAAATGATATGACAGACTTAGAAGACTCCCCATGGAAGGCATCACCCTTCCTGGGGAGCAGAAAGGGGATAGAATGGGAGTGGGGGGGCAGGGGAGGAAGTGAGGGTGCAGGAACTGGAATTGAAATGTAAAACAAGCTTGTTTCAAATTTAAATAATAATAATAATAATAATAATAATAATAATAATAATAATAATAATAATGATAATTAACAAAAACCACCAAAGTCAGTAGAAAGCTGAGTGGTGGTTTCTGGTTAGAACTCTCTGTTTTACAAAAAGATTTTTGTTTTTATTGTTTTAATTTATGTGTATGTTGTGGGTATGTATGCCACATGTGTTCAGAAGATGTCAAAAGAACACATTGAATCTCCTGGAGCTGGAGTTGCTGGTGGTTGTGTTGCCTGATCTGGGTGCTGGAACTGAAAGCAGGTCTTCAAGAGGAAGTGTCCTTAACTGCAGAGCCATCTCTCTAGCTCCTTTCTCCCTTTGCGAAGCACCTTTTCAGCCTGTCTGTCTGTCTGTCTGTCTGTCTGTCTGTCTGTCTGTCTGTCTGTCCGTCCGTCCGTCCGTCCATCCATCCATCCATCCATCCATCCATCCATCCATCCATCCATCCATCCATCCATCTATCTATCTATCTATCTATCTATCTATCTATTTTACATCCTGGCCCATGTTTTCCCTTCCTCCTCATCTCCTGGTCACCTCCTACCCTACCTCTACCCATCTTCTGCTGCTGCTCAAATCTATTCCCTGGTCCATTTCTGTTCAGGAAAGAGCAGGTCTCCCATGGATATCAACAAAACATGGCCATATCAAATTTTAGTAAGACTTAGCACTTCCTCATTAATTAAGGCTGGGCAAGGCAACCTGGTATCAGGATTAGGATCCCCAAAGCCAATAAAAGTGTCAGAGATGACCACTGCTCTCACTGTTAGGAGTCCCACATGAGGACTAAACTGCATAACTGTAACATATATGCAGAGGGCTTAGGTCAGTGCTTTGTAGGCTCCCTGGTTGTCAATTCAGTCTCTGTGAGCTCCTATGAACCCAGGTTAGTTGTTTCTGTGGATTTCCTGTGGTGTCCTTGACCCCTTTGGATCCTACAATCCTTTCTCCCCCTTTTCTGCAGGATTGCAAGACCTCCACCTAAGGTTTGACTGTAGGTCTGTATCTTTTTCCATCAGTTGCTGAATGAAGCCTCTAATGACAATTGGGCTAGCCATCAATCTGTGAGTATAGCCGAATACCATTATGCATCATTACATTGACATTTTTTCCTCTAGTTGTGTTTGGTTCTATTCTAGGTCTCTGGGCTATTCAGCCTGTGAGTGCTGGTGTTCCAGGCATTGCCAGGGGTAGATTTACTCCTCCTGGCATGGGTTTTAGGATAGACCAGCCATTGGTTGGCCACTCCCAATCTCTAGGCTACCCCTTATCTTAGGACATCCCATAAGCAGGACAGACTGTAGGTAGGGGTTATTTGGCTGGGTTGGTGTTCCATCCCTTCACTGTTGGCTACTTAGACCAAAAGACTAGAGAGTAAACAGAAACTTGGGAACAAAACACCCATCCAACAAACACAAATGCAGAAAGGATCCTATTCTATGTTTCTAGTTGACTTTTATATTTTTATATTTTTAGCGTGCATTTGGAGAATACACTGGTCTTCTTTAACTTAGTCTACCTGTATAGATTATTTGTATTTATTTCTCCTGTTGTCTTTCATGTCATTGTACATATTTCTCTTTTTAAAACGTATTCTCAGCCATGCTATGGTGGTGCACGCCTTTAATCCCAGCACTAGTGAGGCAGAGGCAGGCAGATCTCTGTGAGTTCGAGACCAGCCTGGTCTACAGAGCTAGTTCAGGACAGATGGACAGATTGGGCTGATACATAGAGAAATCCTGTCTTGAAAAACCAAAACCAAAACCTAAACCATCCCCCCATACACAAACACAAGCAAAAGAGAAAAAAAAATCCCATATTCTCCCATGATTTTTGCTTTAATTTTTTCTTTAGAATAACAGAGGCATATCACACATTAAATATATGTCATGTATGATATGTGTAAGGTGTGATATATTTTTTATAGAAGTTTTGATAACTGTCCAACATTATTTTTCTGGTATTTACTTTTCTTTGCAGATGCATGCTCCTACCATGGGTTAGTCTTTCATACCTCGTAAGTGTTTCTTGGGGAATCACTAAGGTATAGTCTCTCCATTTTGATATATTTTTCCTCAGGATGGTTTTTCTGCTTATAATGCTTTATTTTCACACTCGTCATTTTAAAGATGTGATTGTACCACCTTCTGGCCCCTTTTGCATTTTTTCCTGGTGATAACTCAGTTGTTTCTCTTTTCATTCTTTTCATTTGTATGTAATATATTCTTTATGGCTGCCCCTCATTTGACTTTTTTATTTCTAGTAGTTTTTCATTTAGTCACATATGTTGAGAGTTGGGGTTTTTTTTTTTTTTATGTATTTGACTTGAAATATTTTAAGTGTTGTTTACCTGTAGTTTGACACATTGCATGAATGTTTGAAAATTTTCAGCCATCACCTCTTTAAATTAATTTTTCTTTCTCTTTATGAAATACGCACACAAATATATACCCATAGACACACCTCTATGCACACACATCGACACACATATATCACACACATGCATATAGACTAAAATAGGGACTGGAGAATATTGTGGTATTTTGTTTTCAATCTAACAAATAAAGTTTTCCTGAAGTTCATTGTGCAGAGCTAAGCCACTAGTTAGCTACACACCTAGATAAAAACTAAACCACAGGGTGGTCGGGGGGAAGGGGGGCATGGGAGGGAGGGAGAGAGGGAGAGGGAGGGAAAGAGAACTGGGATTGATATGTAAAATAAGAACAACAAAAAAAAAAAAAAACAAAAACAAAACTAAACCACTACTTAGCCACACAAGTGGCAGTGGTGGCCACACTTTTAATCCCAGCACTCAGGAGATAGAGGCAGATGGATCTCTGTGAGTTCAAGGCCACCCTGGGCTACATGATAGTGAATCAGTCTAAAAGAGAAACAGAGTTCCTACCTTTGATTCCAGCACTTGGGATGACATGCCTTTAATCACAGCACCAGAGAGGAATATAAGAAAGGAGCTCAGTTCAATCCCAGTACAGTTTGAGATTTGGTGGAGAGCACTGCAGTCTGTAGTCAAGCTGAGGACAGGATCGCCTCTCTTTGGTAGTAGAGGTAAGAATTCTCTAGTTGCTGAGTGCTTTGTTTTTCTGATCTTCAGCTTAAACCTGATATCTGTCTCTGTGTTTTTTATTAATTGTGTTACAGGAGAGTCTTTTTTAGTTGTAAAACTTTTTTTTTTTTTTTATTTAAGTCTTCGCAGTTTCTACCTCCTATCATCCAGTTCATCTATCTTTTCTTCTGCTCTGTTCAGTGTGTCCTTTTCTGTCTATTGAAGGGCATCATCATTTCTTACATTTTTTTTCTCTAATGTTCAGTTCTGATTTTAGAAAATAGTTTCAGATTTCTTCCCAAAACTTTTAAGCCCTTCCCACATCAAGTTTCACTAGATTCTATCTCACTTAGGAGAGACACTTTATTGTTCTTGCAGGCTAAACCCTTTATCTGGGTCAGCTGTCAGCCCATTCCTATTGATTGTCCTTTCCCTATTCAACACATTTTCTACTTTTTCACATTTTATAACTTTTATCCCATGAAAGTCATTTTGTGTCAAGAGTAGTAGAAACTTCTAGTAAAGGGAATCTGCCTTCCCTCTTCCAGGCTGCTAGGTTGGTGTTGAGTCAGGGTTTCCTATGGTTGAGCTAGCTGCACAGGGCTTTGTGGCAGATGTAGTTAGATTCAGTTTCCATTGTTTTGGAACATTTTGCAGTCAGGATTAGCATTTTTCTTTTCATGGGTCTTGAGAAATAAGCACCTATATTCTTCAGGGATGCATTGACATTTGAAAGCTCAAGGCTTTTGAGTTCCTAGAGGTTGGTTGTATTTGGTTCCCAGAACCATCATACCCTCTCGTTTTCTGTCTCTGAGAAAAATATCTATCTGTCTTGCTTCCTTGCTTCTCAGGATAATGTTCTCAATTCTCTGTCCTGTTCCTAGCCTCCTGTGACTACTGCCTCAAAGTCAATGAAAGGCACAGTGAATATCCCATACCACCAAGGTGATCTCTGTCCTCCTTCCCTCCTTCTACCTGTAGTCTTTAGTATTTTCTGTGATGAACTTTGGTTAAGGACTAGCGAACTGGAGGGGAGGTCTGTCAATTTTTTTCTGGCCTCTAGCTTTCTTCATTTGTCTCTATCACCCAGCAATAATATTGTGGATAATAAATAATTGGCCATTGGGAGATGATTCTACAAAGACTTTGGCTCCCTGGGACTGTGATCTGAAGACAAATGTTCATAATTATTTTTTCTTTTTGTTGAGAGATGATAAGATTTCATTCATGTTGTACCAGTAAAGATTAGCATCTTCCATGACTATTCCTCAATATTAAAACTAGCCATGGGAGTGTCTTCTAGAATGTACATGGAGATTAATCCTTTCAAGATTGTCTTAGTCATAAGTTCCCTAGAATATTTAAAAGCTATGTGTTAGAGTGTTTCTTTTGTTTTGGTTTTTGATATCTTTAAGAGCTACCCATCAATGCTGTAGAAATTACGGTAATGTTAACACCTTAAAAACAAAACAAATGTGTTATTTTATGATTTTGGGGGTCAGAAGTGTGGAGTGACCAATGGAAGAGAATAAATGACACAGATGAATCTGTGAATCTACAGGTATTTGATTTTAACAGAGTTAGACAAATTATAGATTGCAGAAAGGACATAGTCTTCAAAACTGGTGCTGGGAAAACTTGAATTCCTCAGTGTAGAATATTAAGAAATGAGACTCTCATCTCTCGCCCTTTATAAAAATAAACTGAAAATGAGTCAAAGACCTTAATGTCAAAATTCACTATAGAACACATGAAGAGAACACCTCAAGATATTGGCACAGACAATTATTTTTCTGGACAGGACTCCAGTATTTGAGGAAATAATGGCAGGGATTGACATAAAGGACCACATTGAACTAACAGCTCCTGTACAATTTAGGGGAATAGGCAATGAGATGTCTCAGTTGGCAATGACCCTTGCTGCTAAGCTGAGAGCATGTGTCTGTCCCCTGAGACACATTTGGTGGAAGAGGAGGACTGACTCACCCAAGTTGTTCTCTGACCTGCAAGTATGCTCCAGACAGTCTTCTACAATGACTGGCATTCCTACTATATAAAAACTCAAATAATAATAATAAAAACAGTGAGTCAAATAAAAAAAATAATATCCGATAGACACCTTTCAAAAGAAGTTCAAATGGCTGGAAACTATGTGACAATGCCTCAGTCTCATGAAGAGTCTGTGGATGGCAAATCAAAGTCATATTAAATTCCATGTTACTTCATTCAGAGTATCAATTATTGTCAACAAAACAGAAACAAAAATCTCCAAGAACAACGATAATAGCCCCTTCAAAAACAAAACAAAACACGTGCTTAGAAGGAAAAATAACAAGTATTGGCAAGGATGTGAGGAAGAAGAAAGCCTCACGAGCGATCAGTGGACATGTAAATTAATACCAGCACTATGGAAGACACTAGGAGGACCTTTAAAAAAAAGCTAGCCACGCAACAGTAAGATGACATGCTTCAGCGTGTTCCTCAGTGCATTTGGGGGCTTTAACTTGTTGGAACTGAGGCTTGATTTATTGATGGTCAAATGTGTACACATGGGGTCATCTGATACACAATTGGAACCTGTTCTGTTGCCTCTCGTAAGACTTCCCACAACCAAGTTCAGCTCTTGTGCTCTTCTGAGTGGAAATTTGTCTAATACCTCATGGGGTGACTTCTTTCTATGGTAATTTGCCCCAGAAGAAGTATCCGAAAATAAAATTTCTCATCATCACCCAAGTAACTTGGCAATGGTAAACAAAGTAATATCAGAATTTCACCACACACAGCTTCCCTTTGTGGGCAGTTTTGCCCATAATGAGTGCCCTACCCACCACAATTAGTCATTTCAGTACCCTATATTTTAGAACTATTCGTATGTGATTTATAAATAGCTGGCATAGAAGAGTACTTTAGTTTAATGATGCCCTCTATTTTAGATGACACTAAATATCCTGCTATTGTAAAGAAAATAAATAACAAACTTCATATTAAATGCTAATCCCACTTCATTATTACTGGTTCTTCCTATGCATAGGGTTGAAACAATGAGACACTTAAGTAAAAGCCTGAGTGGTAATTATACTTTATGTTGTCCGTAATTAAAACTTCTATTAAAAAAAAAAGAACACTTTTTTCCCTTGGCTTACAGCATTTCATAAGGTTTTGCTCTGTCCACTTTTATATTTTGAGTGAAAAAAAAGAAAGCTACATGAAAATATTGTGCCCCATCAATTTCCAAGCACAATGGAGAATGGCATGGTGCTTTTACGTGCTTTCTTTTCTGAACAAAGTCCAGGCCCAGAAGCACAGCACTTCCAGCCACTCATTTATCGTGACGGGCAGGCTGCAGAACATAGATATAGCAATCTGCCTGGCTGATTTCTGCTCCCATTGGGAATCGTGGACACGGTCCCAGCAGGTTGAAAGCTCTGCACCCACGCACTGCAGAATGCTGTGATTACAGCAGGTAGGTGGCTCTGGTGGTGGAGAACTTTCGAAGGTGGGAGTCCAGCATAATGGGACATGTTATTATACTGGAGTTTGTGGGACACGCACTGTAATTGTATGCTTGGTATAACGTCTGATTGTTGTGCCGTTCATACCCTCTGGAAGCCAACCCCCATGTAAGTGATAACCCACTGGAGCTTTTGTTCTGGGTGCAATTGAAACAGGCAAAATGAATAGCAACTGATTAATTGAAGCAGGTTACATTTTTTTGGAAAACAAATCAAAGTGATTTGCATGAATCACAGTTTGTTACATAATACATTTTGAGGGCACAAATTACCTTTTTAGAGCCTAAGATACATATATACATAGTGGAACAAAAAGAAATATAATAAACTGGGCCATAACCACATAATTCACATTGAATACTGAATGCCAAAGCTGATGTGAAACAAATGATTTTCCAATAGACTACTCAGGCAGAACCATATCTGTTCTAAAACTTCAATTGAATATTATTTATAATACCAATAATGCTTCTCTATTGTTAACGATGAGATGACAGAACAGTTTGTTTTACATATTAGTTTGGAGTTGTGTATTCTCAAGTTGGGAAACAATCTATACTCATGTCCCAGAAGATATAGCAAAGAAATACAAGTCTGAGAGAGTACTTTGAGGGCTGAAAACTTTTGGAACTGAATTATTTTTACCCCTTTAAATTATTTCTTCTTTTTTAGTTTTAAATAAAAGGAGACAGTAAGATGTGTTATCAACTAAAAAAAAATCTAGTTTTAACAACTATAATTGATTTTATTGTTGTTTTAATTTTTAAATTTTATGTGTGTGGGCTTTTGGATTACATGTATGTCTGTATATCACATGTGTGCCTGGTGTGTGCAGAGGTTGGAAGAGAACATTGGATCTCCTGAAACTCAGTTACCAATGGTTGTGAACTGCTATGTGGGTGCTGGGAATCAAATTCAGCTTCTCTGGAACATAGCCAGTGCACTTAACCACTGAGAGGTCTCCAGCCCTTATTCGTTTATGAGACAAGATCTCACTATATAGCCCTGATGGCCATGGTATGCCAAGGTTGGCCTTGAACTTGTGATGACACTTCTGCCTTTTTCCCCCAGAGCTCTTGGATAACAGATGTGCACCATCATGCCCTGCTCAATAATACATATTAGGAATAGTTTTTATTATGCTTATATTAATTTTTATGCTCTAAATTGAATATAGAGTCTTGGGAATGCCATGCTATTCTTTTTTTATTCTTTTTTTATTATTTTATTTTATTTTATATAACAAAGTCCAATTAAATTAAAACAAACATTTATACACAATATTTGGGAATTTGGGCGTTGTTCTTTCCAAACTACTTCCTGTTGGTAAGGGGCCCTGTCATGGGGGATTCGAAGAAGATTCAGAAATCCTGGCTGTAGTCTGTAAGGCTGCTTTGTCCAGCTGAATGCCACGCTATTCTAAGGTATGTTCTAAGTTCTAAGGTTAGTTCTAAGACCTAGGTTTAGGTCTGTTCTAAGTTGTGCCTGAAGCTCCTATTGTTTGTTTGTATTTATTATCTGTATCACTCCTACTAATAAAAAAAGATTTTGAAATATCACATAAACAAATGAATTACAAGCTTCATTGATGAGCATCCACACCTGTATATTCTTCATAGTTTCATTTCAGGTAGATAATGACAGATGCAGATGACTAGAAAACATTCTTAGCAAGGCACTCAAAAGCATACTATAGTATTGGGTTAGGAAATATGTATCTACATGCATCTATTATGTATGTGTATTACTTCATAATTTGCTGCCAAACATTTTCCATATCAATAAATACATTTCTGCATTTTTATAGCGCACTATTACTTAATTCCAAACCTCTCATCATAAATTAGTTGACTTTATAATAATAAAAGATCAAATAACACACATCCATAGAATTTTAAACATAGTTTGTTATTGAGTTTGTTAAAATTTGTTCCAAAAGGTAGAGTTATTGCAAGATTTTTGAAGAGCTTGAAGGCTTGGTTCATACTGCATAATCACCCACAAACCTATCTCAGAAAACAACTCCTGATCGCAAGTTCCAGGCTCAAAATTATACACACAATTTCATTCTAGGGTGTGATGGATTGCCTAACTTCTTCTTCCTTTTTCTCTTTCCTTTCTTGCCCCCTTCGTTCCTTTTTTTCTTTAGACAGACAAACAACAAATTATATTTTTACTTTTACCAAATGCAAAAATTTCTCATTCTGTAGAAATTTAATTAAAAGATGAATTAAATAATTTCTCACCTGTGTATTATTGATTCCTTTTGGGAAAGACTTTTCACTTGTAAGAATTCCAGGGCTCTACGCTGTCCCTTTTATGCCTTCCCTTTTGCCCTGTCACCCCACACCTTAAGGACATTTCCATGTGTAAACTGTGTTCTTTTACTTCCTTGGCAAAGAAACTAATGCTCTGTCTTGTGCCCACGTCTAACTTTTGATTACTGTTTGACAGGCTGCTAGCACCGTGAACTGAAGATAGAATGGTTGAAAGCTCTCTGCTGACCATGTCTCACACAGAGATGCCCTTCAAGGGGTAGAATATGTTGCTGTAGACACATGCTTTAAACTTATTGTAGCTTGGTGTTTCTGAATTCTTTGGTGTGTTTTACCTCTTTCTGGACAGTACATACAGAGAACTTGAAAACTGTATGAATACACACACACACACACACACACACACACACACACACACACACACACACAGATTTGAAAGGGAACTAAAGTGTTTAGAAAAAAATGGACAAATACATTTGTCTTACAGGAAAGTTAAAATGTGGGATAATTTTTTGCTGGTAAAATATGAATAATCCTCATTATTTTCTCATAAAAAATCTATGTAACTTATAGAAAACATACTAATTAGTTTCTAAGTGAGTTTCTTCTTCTTCTTCTTCTTCTTCTTCTTCTTCTTCTTCTTCTTCTTCTTCCTCTTCCTCTTTTTCTTCTTCTTTTTTGATACTGGGTTTTCCTATGAAGTTCTGGCCATCCTGGACTTACTATGTAGTCCAGGCTGCCCTAAAAACTCAGAGATTTACCTACCTCTGCCTCCCAAGTGTAGGGACCAAAAAGCATGTCTCATTAACCTGGATGAAATATTCTTAATATCAGCTTTATTACAAAGAATATGTCCAGACATGGCAATATTTATACAGTACATGAGAAGTGTAATGTTCATAAATCTCTCACTTGAAGCATTTCCCTCTTTTTCTGGTTACTAATTACCCAAAGCCATCACCAATTGGTGATTCTTTGAACAGTAAGTATGTACATAAGATAATCTTGTGTTAGTTTAAAGCAATAGAAACACTTCTTATAAAGCTAAGGCCCCTGTGCTATGAATGCACCTGGAGCTGGTTGGTGTCTTTTCACGAACACACCTATAGTTAAGATGTTTCCTATTGTAGGTCATCTGCTTTGGCGCCTCTTGGTTTTGGTTCATACATTACTGGGGATTAAACCTGTTGGTTCCAGTTCCATCTTTCCCATTAGATACTCATTAATAAAATCCTAGATGCCCATTATTCATCTCATCATAGCATTCAGGATGGCAGTTAATTCACCTAAGGTTTTCACATTTGATGACTTCCCTCATGGGTGTTAATTGGGTTTCTTGGAATTTTCCATCAATCATAGCCTCTCAAGATTTTGCTACTCTGAAAGGATCCATTTGTGAGATACATGTTTTACACTGAATGTACACAAGCAAAATTAAAGGGTTCAGTTTCGACTATGACTCATGTCTGTTTTTACTGAAGTAGAGGGCACAATTTGGCTTCTTCATGATTTTTTCCTCAAAAGAAGAAAATACATTGAAGAGCTGTTAGGCTTTCCCCAGATCACCTCACTCACAAATGGCTCACTCACAAGAGACACAAAAAATGATGAAGAGACTCAGAAAGAACATTTTAAGTGTGGGGCCCAGACATGGAGAAGTCTGAGGGACTGGGGGGTTGAGTTCTGGTCTTATACTTTGAACAGCATTGAAATCTGGGTCTTTAGCTATAATTCTTAACCTTTAGAACTGATGTTTGCATTGGATCATCCCAGCTTCTCAATGGCATCACAAATCCATAGCTGAGAAATTAGGTGGTTTTGGAACATATCATGCTCATTCCTCAATCTTACCACATATAGGCAGTCCCATTTCTATTTATGCATTTTCATCCACATTTGAAGAAATGCACTGTTGTTTTATCAAAGCAACTGATTCAGTTTTACACATATACATAATGCATTCTGGTTGCCCTTACTATCTCCTTCCTACCCATGTCACTTCCTTTCCTTACAATTCCCCTTATTATACCTATATCTTCTTGCTCTGTTTTGTAAGCCACTGAGTCTAAGCAGGACCAACCTGTTCGACTATGGATTTCAAATTGTTGTTACAACCTGGTGGGTTCAACTGTGACTACTCAATGAGTGTCCCACCACAGATATCTGTCAGAAACAATTGATAGTTCACCAAGAATTGGTAGAATCACATGAGATCTTTCTTGATCCACAATTGACTAATGACAGGCAGAGTCTTGTCCAGGTTCACAAGATAATATTTCATAGCCTGCCTTTCTTATCTTCTGGCTCTTAACATTCTTTTTACTGTCACTACTGAAATGTTCCCCAAGCTTCAAAGGGAGTAGTATAAATGTTCTGCTTAAGCCCAAGCACTCAACCATCACTTATTCTCATGACCTAGAACAGCCATGAATCTTTGCATTCATTGCTATTCAATGTGGAGAGAAGTTTCTCTGATTAAGGCTGAGAGTAGCATTTGTCTATGAATACATGCATAAATATTTAGAAGGGAGTTTGGAGCCATGCCAATTAAGCTACACAAAAAATTGTAGACTTCCTTCTAAGACATAAGATCTCCCCAGTCATGGAACTTAGACTGCCTTTATAGTACCAGGAATGAATCCACTGTTGTAGAGCTAACCTCAAATCTAAAAACCAGTTGGTTATCTCCATAACAGTTACACTACTAATGCATCAGTGGGTGCATCTTACTTGGCAGGTTGGCATTTAAAGAACAAACCATTTTTTTTTCTTCAAACTGCAATAACATTCTGTTTCTCTTTCCACTGAGATATAGCAATAACAACAAAACAGTATGGTTCTAAAAGTGGTAAATATTTTGCTTTTGTTACTACTATTGTCCAGAATGATTACAAATTAGTTACAGTGTATTCCAAGCAAGAACTTATTTTATAGAAGGCATAGACTTTGGCCCTCATTTGTCCTGAGCACAGTAGAGCTACCTTAGAGCATTGTTCTTGGCCTGGAAACTACAGCCATATTAGCTCTTGGGCTGAATCAGCAGTAGTCTTACCCACTCCTGTATCTTCAAGGTCAAATAAATAAAAGATATTTATAGCCTCAGACTTCTTAAGCCAACAAACTTCCAGGATACGAAGTATAGGTCACTACAAGACTCTGATAATAATTCATTTTAAGTTCCAGGTTTCAAGAGCCCCAGCATTTTCCTGTAGTCTCTGCTGTCTTGCTAAACTATTTCCTTTCTGAGGTCTTGTGTTGGGATCTGCATATATTTACATGTTTTAGGATATAAGATTTTTAGCTACACATTATGTAAAATAGAGGTCAGTCCTTTGCAAGGTGATTTTACTTTTTTCCCCAATTGGCTTACTCTAAAAAACATAAATAACACAAATAGAAATAATTAAAAAAAAAAAAAAAAAAAGATTTTTCCCTCCTGTAACGTCTTTTTAACTGTGCTAATCCAGACAACTGCTACTTTTCTGTTACTATGCAGAGAACATCATTTTCTTTGTAACTTCTGAGGTGTTTTGCTTCAAGTTGGTGTGATCCCTGCTGTACCCAGAGGTATAATGATCACAGCTCAGGGGAGTGCCTCATGGTGTTCTCATGTGCCTGACTGGGTTTCAAGACCAGATAAAGACTCAAAGGCTTTCTCTGAAGAGTACTTGAAGATCAATCATTAGTGGGTGTCTGGGTGTTTCGCCATGCTTAGCTTATAAAAAGTAAAAGTCATAGTCTGAGAAGTCAGTATGTCAGACATTTTTGACTCTGAGGCAGCTGTGGGCCTTAAACCTGAAATCACAATTCTAGAGTAGTATCTTTTCTTCTGAGCCTGTGTTTGTTTTCATATTTTCACCTATCAGGCCTAGCTCTTTTTTTAATTTTTTTTTATTTTTATTTTACATATCAATCCGAGTCCCCTCTCCCTCCCCCCCCCCCTCTCCCTCCTTCCCTCCCTTTTTCCCTTCTCTCCCCCCCCCCCTCACATGCACCCTGACCATCCTCTCCTCCCATCCCCCCATTCCACAGTAGGGTGATGCCATCCAGGAGGGGTCATGTAAATCTGTCAAGTCATTTGAAGTAGGGACCAGGACTTCTCTCCCTGTCTCTAAGTTAAGGCAGTATCCCTCCATGGGTGATGTGCCTGCAAGGTCTTTTTGTGCCACAGGAATACATCCTGGTTCCACTGTCTGAGGTGCCTTAGACTGTTCAGGCCTTCTGGCTGAGACCCATATTCAGGGGGCCTGAGTCAGTCCCATGCTGGAGATGTCATTCTGTATATGTTTCTCATACTGGTTAATGAATAAAGCACTGTTGACCAATAGGAAAGGAAGATAGGAGGGACTAGGAGACAAGGAGGAAAGAAGAAGTAGTAAGGAGGGGTCAAGATGGAGAGTCTGGAGAGAACAGAACCGCCATTCCTCTGCTTTCGGTAAGACCACGTGGAAATACATAGAAATGGTTTAATACTTAAGACAGAGCTAGCCAATAAGAAACAAGTAACTGTCCAACAGAATTATATCTAATACAGAGTCTCAGTGTATTAATTGGGGCTGGCAGTGGCGGGACCAGGTGGCGGGTGGAAAAACCTTACTTGTTACACCCAGCTATCACTCTGGGGGGCCTGTTAGCTCCTCCTTGTTCAGGTCAGCTGTCTCTATGTGTTTCTGTAGCCTGGTCTTGTCTTCCCTCTCTGCATCTGGATTCTAGTTCAGCTCAGTGTTTAGTTGTGGGTGTTTGCTTCTGTTTTCAACAGGTACTAGATGAGGGCTCCATGATGGTGGATAAGTTAGTTGTTGATCTCACTATCCGGGAAGGACATTTATGGTAGCCTTTCCACTGTTGTTCAAATTGTTAGTTGGAGTCAGTCTTGTAGGTCTATGGACATTTCTTTAGGTTCAGTTTTCTCTTCAATCCTATAATGGCTCCCTCTTTTATGTCTCTCTCTCTCTCTCTCTCTCTCTCTCTCTCTCTCTCTCTCTCTCTCTCTCTCTCTCCTGTTCTCCTGTCTTCTATTCCTCCCCTGACTCAATCTTCCTAGTCCCACGTGCTTTCCTCTCCTCCCCTTCTCTTTCTCCTAGTTCCCTCTCCACTCACAGCACATCCTCCCCGGCACCCCACCCCCGCCCCCATGTGCTCTGGAGCCTAGCTCTTAAGTGGTTTTGGGCATGGCTTTGGAATGAAAAACTATTAATGAACAAATACAGTAAAACTCTACATGTTGATTTTTTTTTTTAGTGCTAAAAGAGGTTTCTTTTCTCACCTACAAGAGGTTCTTCTGCTGTTTGCCACAGGAAGAGTTCTGATGAAGAAATCTGTGACTTTTAATCTTTCTCCCTAGAGCAGGCCAGGGTCCAGCCTGCTTCATTATTTACAGGAAACAGTCTTCACCTGTACTCACTGTGTTCAAACCATGGTTGTACCCTTTTCTTAAAGAGTACCACCATCTTCATAGATAGATTATGACTGCTGGATATTTGAAACTCATGTTGGTGCTTGATAAGACTGACTACATCACCAATCCTGAGGCTACTGCTCAGACAAAAAGTGTATCCTCTTAGTGTCACAACACAAGACTCATTATTTACAGAAAAACAACAGATAGAACCCTAATGTTTGCCACAGAATTCTGTATCATAAATCTCATGTTAAAGTGCACAATTCTTAGCATTTTATAATCTGTATACATTCTATATGTTAAAATACATCTGATGATTTACCAGTCGTCTGTGTGTAATTCATATGGATATTCAAAAAATAGTTTTTTATATACTGCTAATAACTGAAGTGTAGAATCAGTGTATTTACAAGGTGTGATTCACATACTGTTTTTTTTTAATAATGGATCAAACAAATCCTAAGATTAATTAATTTTAGGTGATCATTTCATTAATTCTCTGAAGACTGTGAGAGGAATCAGATAACTGACAGGTAATGCTACTGTATTTATATCCCAATAAGCATTTACCATTTGGTTAGTGTTTTCTGGACAAAGAATAACAATGCTTATCTAGTCCAGAGGATAATGACTGTGTTCGTTTGAATGTGAATGATCCCTATAGGTTCCTATATTTGAATGCTAGATCCTCAGTCAGTTGGTAGAACTTGGACAGATTAGGCAGTGTGGCCTTTTTAGAGGAGGTGTGTCATGGGAGTGGGATTTGAGGTTTCAAAAAGCTTTCTGACATTTTCAGTGTGCTCTTTTCTCTGCCTTGTGTTCCAAGATAAGATGTGAGCTCTCAGTTGTTTCTGCTGCCATGCTTTTGCTCCATCATCATGGGCTCAAATCCTCTGAAATCATAAGCCCAAGTAAACACTTCCTTTTATAAATCATTTTTGTCATAGTGTTTTATGTTGGCATTAGAAAAATAATGAATACAAGACCAAACTCCTTAGCAAAAAGTATAAAAGTTTACTAGGTTTTTGTTAGTGTATGTGGACAGCTGATGGATATGGGCTCTTTTTTCAGCAAAGATTTTAGACCCTGGGTAAGACTTCTTGGTAGAACACATGGATTGAATGCTTATGCCTTAGATGAAGATATACTCAGGGATAGATAGAAATTTTTAGATCGGAATCATAGAGACAAAGCATTATGGAATGGGTGAGTTCTTGAGGTGATTCCTAGTTGATTTTAAGAACAATGAGGCATTGTCTATGGCCAGAAAGCACTTATATTCTTACACATTCACGTCCTAGTTTTTCCTCCATAACTCACTTGTTAACTTCATTCCAGCGATCTCAATTCTTATTTTCCTCTAAAAATCATTGCCATCTGTCTCACTTACTTTTCTATTTTGTGACAAAACACCACAACCAAGGCAATTTCTAAAAGAAAACATTTAATTTGAGGCTTATTGGTCAGAAGGCGAGTCCATCACCATCATGATGGGGAGCATGGCACTAGGCAGGCAGGTATGGTGCTGGAGACCAGTAGCTGAGAGTCTACATCTCTCAAATAGAAAGAAGCAAGTAGAAAGAAAGAGACTGGACCTAGAATGAGCTTTTGACACCTCACATCTCACCTCCAGCAACACACCTTCTCCCACAAGGTTGTATCTCCCAATTCCTCTCAATTAGGTCCACCAAGTGGGGACCAAATATTCAAATATATGAGCCTATGCAGGTCATTCTTATTCAAAGCAACACATCATTATGTTTGTCCAAGTTAATAGTGTATGTCATAGCTCAATAGTATGGCACTTGCAGGTGCAAGCTCTGGTCTCTGGGTTTGATCCCTAACTCTAGAAAAATCAAACAGTGAACCAACCAACCGACTCAAGCAACCAGAAAAACAGTAAATTGTTCGTGATAGAGTTTGTGGAATTAGTAAATAGATAAATAAAAATTCCTATTACTTATATGTATTATATATATATATATATATATATATATATATATATATATATATATACACAAATGTTGCTTTTTAAAAATTGAACCACATAGTTTATATTTGAGAAAAAGACTTAAAAGACTTTATCATTGGTAAACTTATAAAGTAACTGGGAAAATACATTGGGTACTCAGTAAATTAATAGGAAATAAGGTAGTGCTGACTTATTTGATAAAACTCAAGATATCAATGTATAAAATATCACCTGAGTCATGATGACATTATTTGAGGCATCTTCTTCCAGAAGGTTCTTTGTTATAAAGTCTTTCCATAGAACAGACAAGAAAATGAAAGATCAAAGTCATAAAAGAACACTTTTACATTAATGTTGCAGTGATGAGAGTGTGGGTGGTTAACTTAATGGCAGTTAAACTTCTTTACAACCTTAAGGTTTCACTAACTATGAGGCAATCACTACATTGGTATGGATGTTGAGTGTTTAGGAGAACATGACCACACCCTTACTCAAGTCTACATCTCCATATTAGGTTCCTGGAGAGCAACATTTTATGGACTACCATAAAAGTTTCTGATTTTTATTTATTTTTTCTTTGTTGGAGACAATGGTGTGAGATAATTTTCACATCAAGATAACATTTTCTATATATGCCCATTTCTTGTTAGTGTTCAAAATAACCTTCAGGTTGGTCTTATTCTTCCATCTCTCCCATTAGGTTGCATTAACATTTTACTTGCCTTTGATATTCACCATAAATTACTAACTATTCTTCCATTCTCCACTAGGCAGGCATCCATTGTTCTTAGGTATCACTGGGAGGAAGTTTCCATCATCATTTCGGAGTTAATGAAAATTTACCTGAAAATAAACTTGTTTCCATAATACTAGATTTTTTAAAACTTAACCATATAGTCTCTTTTCTTCAGTAATTCTTCAGTAATTACTCTTCTACAAAATTAGTTTTAAAATGGAGGAATGGAAGACTGTTTCTGTAATGAAGGCATTTAGATAGTTTTCATCTTGTTTCTGACTCCGGCTTTCAGATTCCAGGGCTGGGACATGCAGCACATGACTATGGAGTGCTCTGTGGCATTGGCATCTTCATTAACCATCATATGGCACCACTCAGAGTCATTCCACTTGCTGAAATGTTTGTGTCCTTACACATCCTTTCAAATGTAGTAATTTACGAATGTAGAAACATTTACTTTTTTCCTTTGATATTTGAATTTATTTTTCTGATTAAAAAAAAAAAGAAAATATACTATTAGAATTTTCTTCTTTTCTGGTTGGCTCCCATATATTTTCAGTTATTTACTTCATTTCAGATTACTTATATGTATAAATCCATTAAGGAATTATGTTTGGAGCAAACAGCTAGCACATAGACTTATATAAAGATGCAAGGAGTGGGGTTAGAAAATTTATCAGCTCAACAGTTATGAACTGTTTTGACAAAGAAATGTATGATTTTGTTAAAATACCAGTATATGTATCCTTATGTACACTTTGGTTTTTATTTCTAGGTATTTATGTAAAATGTCATATTCTTTTGTAACTCTTTTCAACCAGTAATTATTCCTGATGACAACCTAGGCCCTGGCACTGCTTGCAGTCATTTCTGACTGCTTAAGAGGAGCAATCTAGACCATAGCTGGCTACAGTTAAATTAAATTATCATAGAGATGCAATATAGTCTGCTACACCATTCTAGCTGTGAACTCAGGATTGAAAAAAGATTGATGGACAAGGGGGAAGGATCAACAAATAACTACATGGGTGGTACTATGAGATGCCTACCTCTAAAAATATTGATGTACATAGGCAGAGTGTGGCTTAAAGATTGCATCTTCCCCTAAAAGGGAGAGTTGTTTGCTTGTTTTCTCCATAAGTACCAAATAACAGGTGATAATGGCAACATGTTCTTGTCATGTCTATGTAAGCCCATGGCACACCTGGGGTAAACCTTGTACTGATAGAAATAACATGAAATCATCACAGGATGAGGTCATAGGCTCTGTGTGATTAAAGATGACTACTTTCATCCTGAGAAAATATCTTTAAAATGACCAAAAAATAATTTCAAGCCTTTGCTTGGCACAATACTGTGGATGTGAATTTCTAAGTAAGAATAAGAGAAAAGTATATGTAAAATACAATGGTGTAATTGAACTGTATGAAGCAACTGTTCTTATTTTTATGAATAAAATTTAAAACTAATTTTAGCTCAGAAGATTAAATGGAAGTTTATTGATTGATTGTGGTGCTGTGGATTGAATCCAAGGCTTGACACATACCAGGCAAGGGCTCTATCCCTGAGGTGTATCTCCAACCTGGAAAGTGTATTTTTTTTGGAAAGTGTATTTTTAATAAAACAATGTACTTCTTTAATAGACCATGTACTTCTTTAATAATTAAGGCTTCATGCGTATATTGAGGTTGTAGGAAAGACTAAATGAAAGGGATTTATAAAACAAAATGGCTTACTCTTTCAAGTTCTCAAGATGAGCTGGGAAAAAGAAACACATCAAAAAAAGTCACATGAAAATTTTAGTCACCCAAATCTCTACACTGTATACCAACCTCAATGGTTTTGTTTACAGCTGGGATTATTGATACATACTCAGTTACTAGCTTGAGGTCCAGAAGAATGCAGCACATACAGTCTGGTCTAATAGCTTTTAGGACATCCTTCCAGATTTTCAGAAAATATAGCTAAAAATAATCATGAAAATGGAAATAAAAATTCTGAGGGGCAAAGAAGACAATGTAAGTCAAAGCATACCATTTTGAAATAGGCATGTGTCATGTCAAAACTGTAGAATATGTTCGTATGTGAAAAGAACCAAATGAGACAATATATATTTTTATTAGTAGTGTTACTATGTCTGGTTTACTGTCTTTTATGTTAAAAAAGAGTCTACAATGTTATGTAACATGAATTATAAAATGCCAGATATCCCTTTGTCATCCCTATTTATATTGACATCGAATCCCCCCCCAATGGATCGATGACTCAGACACTGAAACCATAATCCAAAGTAAGTCTTTCTTTCCTTTAAGCTGCTTTGTCAGCTATTTTTCAAGTGTATGAAAAAGCTGGCTCACTAAGCTGAGGGTATCAGTTAGTGAGTGATTGCAGGAGAGAAATACCACAGAATGGATTAGAATGAAGAATACAAACTTATTGTGACTAAAGCATAGTGAAAGTGATCATGAGAAGTGAGATGTTAGAGATGCACAGGGGTGGACATATAGCTATGGGTAGGAAATCTATCTTGTATTCTGATAGGAATCTGTTTTGGGGTTTGAAACCGGGAAATGACATGGTGTAGGGAGAATGGGTCATCAGAGAGAAGAATGGAAGAACTTAATTGGTTAGGATGCCATTGTGTTAGTCTGAGCCTGAGAGGTTTGGACTGAGGTGGAGAAGGCAGACATGATAGTTCCATGGAACACACATGCAGTCAATGCTGGAAAAAAAAAACTGGATGCTGGGGAAAAACAGAATGAAGAAATTAAAGATGATTCCCAGAATCTTAACTTGGCTCCCCCCCCCCCACACACACACAAAGAAAGACCAGGCAAAAACAGGAGGAGCAGGATTAATATGATGTGCATTTTTGTGAATGTGTTTGGTGCGACTCATTAATATGGAGTAAGCAGATAGTCTCTGAGATATTGAGAGCCTGCCTTATGGATAGTATTTTAAACAAGCACTCTTCCCCACTTCCTAAAACAGGCCACAAGCTTGGGGCCAATCTTTTAACACAGGAGCCTGTGAGTGGCATTTTACATTCAAATCATACCAGTGTTCTTCTCGTGAACATTGTAAACCAATTCGTTCTCACCCATCAGCTTGAAAGCTTTTCAGAACAGGTCCTGCAAACTGTAAAGACAGGGCTGTCGCATTCTCTCCTTTCACCCTTAGCTGTTCTCTAGCACCTGTGACATGATCAGCACATAGTGGAAACTCAGTAAATATTTACCAGATGAATGAAGAAATGAGGTGTGCTTTTCCCTCCCTCTTTAACAGAAATATGAAGGAACTGAATTAAATGATGGTTGGGCTTCCTGGATCTCAATCATGCTGAGTGAGCGGGTCATCAGTAATTTGAATCTACTTTATTCCACACAATCATTACATAATATTAATTACAGCTATTTTCTGGAACTGTACCTGCCAGAATCAGTTCCTAAAAGCTGTCTTGACACACATTTGAGGACAGTGCCTTTTACCTATGGCCTTTGGGGCTACTCTTTCTATACCAGACATATTTACCTTCAGTTTTCTCTGTTCTGAGTGTTGTAGGGGAAGTCAGTAATGTTTTCCTTGTGTTAGTTCATTCTTCTGTAAAAATACTTTCAAAGCCCTCTCAGAGGTGACCACAAGTAAGAAGCTAAAGGAAATCCTCATGTTCATCCTTATTCTGGGACTAGAGACATGTAAGCAGGGTGGAGATGTTCTAGTTGTCAAAATCCTGATGTCTCATGATTTTGCATCAAAGAACTGGATTTCAATTGATTTGGTTTATGACAACGAATGCAGCTTTTTCAAGGCCTGATTTTTGGGAAGAGAATGGTTCCTCTGATAAATATCATTCAGGTGACACATGGATGCCAAAGTCAAAGCAGTGAGGCTGGAGAGATGGCTCAGTGGGTAAGCTGATTCCTGGGCAAACAAGAGGATCAATTTCAGATTCTCAGCACCTACATCAGAAGCCATATGTGGTGCCAAGCCTGTGATTCTACTGCTGAGTTTCTGGAGGGAAGACAAATTGATCTAAGGACTTTCTAGCCAGTCAATCTAGCAAAACAATGAGCTCTAGGTTTAGGGAGAGGCCATCTCAAAACCCAAGACAGTATGATAGAAGAAGACACCAAAATTTGACCTCTGTCCTCCACACATTCATAGCCAAGCATGTACACACACACACACACACACACACACACACACACACACCAGTGTCAACTACCTGTCCCATGAGATAACACACCCTTCTTGGTTTCCACACATTTCTATTTTACAGCCGAGGAAGAGTCAGGCATTTATGCATCCTAGGTAGGTACTCTATCATCTGACTTATATCCCTCACATGAGAAGCAGTCTATTATGACTCTGTTGGCTGAAACGATGGAGGAAGAGAAGATGGGAATGAGAGGAAAATGATCGAGATATGAAACAAAAGCTGAAAGATAGTGAGTTCCCAAAGTAAGTTATTACCAGAGTTAGAGTTAGAGGACACACAACCCTGGTTCTTCAGTGCCAACTTGAATTGGATACTTTGAAATTTTAATATAACAATTGCCCCTTTTTAAATAAAAAGATTTAATTTTTAAAATTATATATCTATGTGTGTCTACGTGTACGTTTGTGCATGAGCTAATGCACAGAAGAAGGCATTGAACCCCCTGGACCTGGTGTTGCAGATGGTGAGAGTTGCTGGATATGGATGCTGAGAACCAACTCAGGTCTCTTGTAAGAGCAGAGGTGTGGCATTTTCTTGATCCATAATTTACTTATTTAAATTTTTAAAATGAATTTTTATTTAAATTAAAAACAATTTTATTTTACATACCAATCCCAGTTCCCTCTCTCTCCCATCCTCCTGTCCCCTCCCCCATCCCCCATCCTACCTCCCATCCACTCCCTAGGGGGGATGATTTCTCCCATGGGGATCATCAAAGTCTGTCACTTCATTTGGGGCAGGATCAAGGTTCTCTCCCATGTATCTAGGCTGAGAGAGTATTCCTCCATAAGGAATAGGCTCCCAAAGTCCATTCAAGCACTAGAGGTAAATACTGGTTCCACTACCAGAGGCCCCATAGACTTCCCAGGCCTCCCAACTGACACCCACATTCAGGGGGACTGGTTCAGTGTTATGCTGGTTCCCCAGCTGTAAGACTGGGGTCTGTGAGCTCTAATTTGCTCATCAGCTGTTTTTGTGGATTTCCCCAACATAGTCTTGACCTCTTTGCTCATCATTCCTCTTTTTCTACAGCTGGATTCCAGGAGTTTGGCTCAGTGCTTAGCTGCGAATCTCTGCTTGTGTAACCATCAGCTACCATATGAAGGCTCTAGGATGGCATTTGAAGTAGTCATCAATCTCATTATTGGGGAAAGGCATTTAAGGAAGCTTCTCCACTATTGCTTAGATTCTTAGTTGGGGTCATCCTTGTGGATTCCTGGAGATTTCCATAGTGCCAGGTTTGTTGTTAAGCCCATAATGATTCCCTCTATGAAGATATATCTTTCCTTGCTCTCCTTCTCTGTTCTTCCCCCAACTGAACCTTCCTGATCCCTCATGTTATCCTCCCCGCTTCCCTTCTCCCCTTCTCCCCTTCTCTTTTTCTTCCCTCCCCCCATTCTCCCAATTTACTCAGAAGATCCTATCCCTTTCCCCCTTCTTTGGGGGATCATGTTTCCTTAGGGTCCTCATTGTTTCCTAGCTTCCCTAGGCTTGTGGATTACAGGCTGGTGATCCATTGTTCCATGTCTAATATCCACTTATGAGTGAGTACATACTTTGTTCTATGTCCGGGTTACCTCATTAAGAATGGTTTCTTCTAGTTCCATTCATTTGCCTGTGAATTTCAAGATGTTATTTTTTTTTCTCACTGAGTAGTACTCCATTGTGTAAAGTACATTGTTTTTTTAATCCATTCTTCAGTTGAGGGGCATGTAGATTGCTTCCAGGTTCTGGCTATTACAAACAATGCTGCTATGAACATAGTTGAACAGATGTCCTCGTGGTATGAATGTGCATCTTTTAGGTATATGCCTAAGAGTGGAATTGCTGGATCTTGAGGTACACTTATTCCCATTTTCCCGAGGAACTGCTATATAGATTTCCAAAGTAATTTATTTAATTTTTGGTAAATTTATTTTACTTTTTGTGACATTGAGTAAATGATCAGTACTAAATGGCCATTTGTTTGTACAGGTTCTTCTCTCTCATTCATAGTTTTGTTGAGCTCAGATTTCAGTTCTGAATAACAACAAAGGAATTTCTGAAGGTTTCTTATACAGAGGAACAGATAGTAAATACAATCCTGCCTTTGCCCTGACAACAAAACAATTCTAATATAGTGGCAGGCTGGCAATGGCTGTGAGGCACTTGAGATGTACCACAACCCGAACCACCTTGTTGAGAGGTACCAAGGGAATAATTCAAATATGGCAGAGATGGGTGAGGATCAGGAATTAAAGGACAAGTGGCAACCCTTTGTGCTTTATTCTTTGGTTTATTTCTTTCTTCCATTTGATCTTATTTTCTCTCTCTCTCTCTCTCTCTATCCCTTCCTTCTTTCCCTTTCTTTCCCTCCCCCTTCCTCCTTCCTTCCATACCTCCCTCCCTGCCTCCCTCCCTCCCTCCCTTCTTTCCTCCTATTGCTTCTTTCATGTAACAATGAATTTCCTTCCCGAAGGAATTTGAAACTACCATGATGAAACACCCATAATTTGGGGTCAAGAATCATTGTTTTCCTCCAGATATCTGTCTTTGGGAAAGAAATGACACACAAAATGTTGCAATAGTTATGAAGAGGCATGCTGTGAAGGAAGCAATCATCTATGTGGTGCTACCATACAACAATGAATTATGCAATACAGAAAAAAATTGATCAAAGAATGTGTGGTCAAGGATTGCATTTCGAGATAAAGAGATTTCTCCTTAACTAATGAGTCTAGAGGATATATTTACAGGGCTATCAAAACAATCCAAACATCATAAGGCATAGCATTTGTTTGCATTCCTGGGAAGGAACTATGCAGGCTTATGGATCATTTAAATTAGACTTTACTATTTTGATGTCCTTGCCATTTGTTCTCTTAAATTTCCAGCCTAAGGGGTCCATTCGCCCATCAGTGTGCATGTGTAAGTCCCATTAAGGCTAATCGAAATTTGATGCCTGAATCCAGAGGAAAAAAATCTACCTCTACAATGGCATTTTGCTCACGGAATGCAGAAGAAAAATAACTTGAAGAAAATCCATTTCTCTTCATCCAAAGCCCATAAAATAATTGCATTAATTAAAAGACAAAGTATTTGCTTGTGGAATTTTGTATTCATTTAATAAACTTATAATTGTATGCATTTCTCCCACCCGGAATGGTCTTTTCCTAGTATACGCTTTAGGTCATCTCAGCTTTGAAGAACCTAGTGACAAATGGCAAAGGAGAGCAATAGTAGTGAAGGGAGTTCAGTACTCTACAGAGTCTTTCTATATTTACATGTTGCAGCATACATTCTCAGGATGTTTCCAAGTTATTTCTACAAGATTCAAAACAAAAGCTGAAACACAGGACAGCCTGTCTATATTTTCTTGTTTAAGGCTCTGTCTTTGGAGCTCTCCTTTGTACTACTGTTCTAACCACGTAAGGGATTTTTGGGCAAGGGTCACTATTCAAATGAGATGATAATTTAAAAAATGCTCCATCATTCTGTTTATTTTGGTCAAAGGGAAATATTGGTTCTTTGAGTTGCATTAACATCCAGATAAAAAACAGTTTTTTATCTATATACATCTTTCTGGGGGGAAAAAAATTCTACCTCGAGAAATTTCTTTAACAAAGAGAACATTATTCCAGACTCTAACATTTCTGTCTGTCGATTATCATTAGTCATAAGCTAAGCCCTGCACTAAATGTCTAGTGAGCACAGATAATGTTCATTTTGTCTGGAAGACAGGTTGCCGCCTGTCAAGGAGAGATGGAATAAATGACAGGTTTTGACTCTGTGCCTTGCAGGCATATTAGGCTAAGAAATCGCCAACATGATGAAAAATTATTTTGTCAAAAATTTGTAGGTCACCCATCATTGTCTAATGTATTCTGTGATTAATTGCTAGCATAGATCAGCATTATGTCTTCCCAGTGAATCGCTTAATTGTTGCCTGCTTCATGCTCTTAATGTAATGATGAGGCATCTGCTCCTTTCGAATGTGCTTTTAAATGCCAGCTTTTGCATCCAGGTTACAGGGTTGGTGATAGTCAAGCTAAAGAACTGGTTCAAATTAAAAGTTCGGGACCGCCATCTCCCTGTGCTTTTTATGGGAGTGTGTGTGGAAGGCTGAGTGTTAGTGTTAATGTATGTAGATTTTATTTCTGATGAGTGATTATTTGACTGCTCATTTTACGAAGATTTATGGTGTGCTTTCTATCTCCCTGACTGCAGTGCTACTCTTATCTTTAATAAAGGAGATGAGGACATTAATCAGCCATTGTCAGGGCTCCTGACTAAGACATTAAATGTACTGTATGGGATAGGTAAACACGCTCCGGATCCTTCTCTACTCCACTAGATCAGGCAAAAAAAACACTCATTATATTTATCATAATTTCACATCTGCTGTTTTTGAAGCAATGTACCATGAGGCCATAAACTGTATTACAACTGTGTATAAATTCAACTGATTTGTGGCTGGAGTAACTAATTCCTAAAGTACATTTTAGAAAAACAAGCAGTGAGCCCTGAAATTGCAATTCCATAAAGGCACTAAATTACTGACTGCAGAAGCAAAAATTTGCTTGATGTGATGCTGCAGTGACCATTTTATAAAAAGTGACAGTGTGCCTGTGATGGAGTCAATAAAATAGGGACGAGTGAGCTGTACATTCAACAAGATTAAAGAGAAAGCGAGTGACACGCTACAGTGTACAAATACAGGAAAGCATAACATTTTCCCTCAAATGGCTTACAGATACAACTATTAATAGCAAAAATATTGATTTTTCAGTAATAATAATTTCATTATTTAGGGAAGAAAGTGAAAAACATGGTCTCTCTTTTACTCATTTCATAACATAACTGGGAATGTGTGCAATATTTAAATAAAAGGATGTAGAAAATTTTAAACATTGTGGCATTAGCTATTGGTTTAACGTTGCTATAGTATTTTCCAAAATTATAAAGGATACTTATTTTAGAGGTCATTTATTTGTATCCTGATCCTTAAGGGTCTATTCTATGTTCAAGTAGCTATTTTGTGAAGGTTTCTGGAGATATTTGGAGCAGGTGTGTTGGGTGCTTATGTGTGTGTGTGTATATGAGCAAATGTGTTCACATGTGTGAGTCTGTGCATGTGTGTGCATGTGCTTGTGTGTGTGTATATGTGTGTATGTGTGTGTGTGTGTGTATGTATTTGTGTCTGAGTTTGGAGGGTGTGGAGTACTGTTTCTTTGTGCATATTTGTTTCACAGCAGTGTCTATAAACCTGATCTATAACTAAATATCTTTTCCAATTGGAAATGGTCTCCCCCCATTTTTAACCACGTGAAAAGCAAAACCAGAAATTATTATATGTAAAAGTAGAAATACACTTGAAATTTCTTTCTATGAAAGCCAAAGGCAGACCTGCCACTTGGGCTTCTGAAGAGGGGTGTGAGCCCACAGATGAAATCTGCTCCAGGTGGTAGCTAGGGATCTTCTCCAGAAAGTCTGATGAGATTGCACAATTATTTATTGACTGGAAAAGCAGTTTAAGAGAGAAAAATAAATGGAAGTGATGTTTTCCTGCTTGGGTTTCTCAAGATAGCCATTGTCTTTCCCTAATTATCACACGCATCTCTGCTGTGGAGGATAGAGTGCCACTGGACCTGTGCTTTTGTTTTGTTTGACTGTGATCCACATGCATTCTTTGTTCACTGTCCTGTTTGAAGACTCTTTGTCATTGAGTGTGGGCAGTTCCTTGTTACCCAGGGCAAATCATAAAGGACATTCATACAAAACATATTTTAGAACAAGGTAAACCTATTTGATTTTATTTACAGAAGGATATACTTTTCCATATTTTATCCTTCTCTTTGGCCACTACCCTGGTGTTTTAAAATGACAAATCTGGGGCTGGCATATTGAATATTATTTTATTCTTTACCCGTAATATCAAGTAAAAAATGATTCTGTTCATAAGGCATTGAAAGGTTCCCATCTAATGGTATCAATCTGTGTATCACCAAGCGTTTGTTTCCCTGACATTATTACTTTACTGAAATTAAGCTCGAAACAATCCAATGTCAGACACTGTATATCTACTTTTACTGCCAGCCTTCCGGAGCCCACCATATTGTCAGGACTGCATCTCATTTGAGGTGGGTTTAACCAGATATATATTCTCAAGTTTATTGAGAGTTGGGTAGATTACATTTCCCATTCTCAAACAGCAGGCTGGTCCTTTCAGTGCATTTTATAGAACAAATGTAAATTCCTACTCTGCACTTGAAAAAAAATTCATGGTTCTTTTCTTAGTGTCAGAACTATAAATCTAGCTTAGCATTGAAGATGAGTGAGCATGTTAGAATGGCACAGGATCACCCTTTCTGATTTAGCAGCAGCTTCCAAGTACTCAAGACATCTGGGAAAGGTCAATTATGATGGTCTCAGCAAAGAGATTTACTAATACAACAGAGCTGCTTATACTTGGAAATAATTGTAAGGGCTCTACAAATGCAAAGCACTTTCTGCACCAGAAGTTCCTCTTTCCACCAGTAGTCCTCTCTTTTTTGCCTCACCTCCTTACATCTCTTCCTTGAACCCTTTTCTAAAGTCTCTCACTGTAGTGAGATGAAACATGGGCATACAATGTTGCAGATCATCCCATCAAGATGCTATACAAATTAGTCTTTTATTACATCTGGGAATTCATATATTTAGGAGCACGTACACATTTGCACATGCAGCTCAGATCCTGGGCTGTTTTTGCTTAGTACCATGAGCAACATGTTCTGTAGTCATATTCACTAATTTGATGTCTTTTCTTTTTCTTGGTCAAAGTTAGAAGTTGCCACTAATTACCTGTCATAAATGGAAGTTGCTTTTAGGAAACTATGAAGGAAAAAATTCAGCAGGGAGTGTTTGTGAAAAGCATGTGGACTGGCTACTATACGATCGGGTCTGGATACATACTACTGAGCTTGTCCTTTTTTTGTTTTTGTTTTTTATTGTTTTCTTTTTCTTTTGCTGTTTTGTTGGTCAAAGCTTTGAATGAGCAGAACACTGGCAAAATAAGAGACTGATATCTTTTCCGGCAGGTGAAGACTGATCAGGCTGTCCTAGAAGAATGCCTTCTTTCTTATAGTCACACTCAACCTCTAATATGTCTTCTCAGTGAGTGTGCTAACTCAGGTGGTGGGGTCTGTGGACTCTCACAGTAACTTCCCTTTCCAGGTAATCTGTGGTCACACAAGGAAAACTCCCCCTTCCCTGTCCTACATCATGCAAGGCACAATCACACTGGTTGTTTAAATTGTTGCTCTTTTGCTATAACCCATTTCCTGTATTTATTGTGTGCAATAAAATAAAAAATACGGAAATTTCAACTTTATGAACTTGAATAATCTGCATCTTTCATAGTAGTTCAGAATAAACAGACAGTTGTTATTTAGTAGACATGTATCTACGAAACCCAGACAGCGATGGAATTCTCTGAGGGAGGGAATTGAGAAGGCCACAAGATGCGAGATACTTTGGTCTCCAGAGATCGAGAAAAGAGCATTCTCACTTGAGGGAGACTGAGATGGAAGGAAGGAACGTTCAGGCCGCAGAAGGCCTGGGGAGTCATGAGGCATCTGGATTCATCTTTTAGGACAACCAGAAACGGCGACGGTGCTTTCAACAAGGGCGGTTATGTGGTTATTTCAGGACCATGATGCTGCCTGTGGTTAAGAAGTTTCCCCTCCAAAGTCTATGCCTTCTGCTTTTTTTTTTTTTTTTTTTTTTTTTGAGAACTCATCTCCACCACATGAATATTTATTTACTTATAAATATCATATTTTCTTTAATAATTCCTGCCTATTAGGTTCTGCATCTGTCAGCTATGCAAGCTATCTCTTCCTTCTAAATCTAGTATTCTTACAAAGCAGTTGATTTCCATATGGTCTTTTCCTGCACCCATTGTTTCAGTTCATTCTTCCCTTATCCCCTTTCTTCCCAATCACCTAACCATGCTTAACTCTTCTCCCCGTGGTTCATCTTCTCTGTTTTCATATCACCTAAGTGCTGCTACCATCACCACTTCAACATTCTTTTTCTAGTTTCCTGGATCAATTCTCCAAACTCAACACACTAAACTAAGATTCAAAGCTAAGGCCCACTTACAAGTAGAGAGAGATCATGATGTGGCATTTGTTTCTCTGGGCCCAGCCTATCTTAGCGTATTTTTTTTCCATGTACCTGCAAATTTCATATATTTTTTTTTAACTTGTTGTTGGTAAGGGAGCCCTCAGAGGCCCCCAAAACAAAATAAGGGAATGCTATTCCTCTTGGTTGCCTACCAGAGCAACCTATTGCTAATACGAACCTATTGCTAAAAACACCACATGTTGTGGGTATAAGATACAGAAAAATCAAACTGGAGTAGAGCTGAAAGCTTCCTTTCTCTGGCCAGTTTTCACTGTGTAGAAAGAGACAATACAGGTTGTCACAGAGAAAAAGTCACAGTGGTTTATCCAAATGAGAACCCTATCAACTGCAATACCAACCTTCTAGGCATGATGCATCCACTGGTCTAACAGTGGTATGACGTTATGGGAGACATCAAGTGCTCTCTGATAAGTTTTGAGGCATGCTCCACACGAAGTCATCTGTGTTTGGTTGTGTGAACATGATTAAAAATCAATGGCCGAGGAGCAGAACTGTCCTTTCTTCTTTAGCTGAATTTTCAGTGTCAAGATGCCTCCTAAATGAATACTTGCATACATTGCCTCCTAGTGCCACTTAATCAGAGAAACTTTCTTCCCCACAAAAGCTGGTGAATACAGAGACACATGGCCACTGAAGATACTGAGTCTAAGTGATGATGAAGGACCCAGCCCTAAGCAGAATATTTGTATCCTTTTCAGGCACAGGGAGCAATGCAGAAGAGGGTGTGGGAATAACATCATCAACTTTGCTCAGACAAGTTTCTTGGCAGTGGGGGTATGATATGCAGGCTGACACCTGATCAAAGTGTCGAAAATAAATGAAACACTGATATAATACTGCTCCCCAAGGTTCAAGGGATGAGAAAAAGGAGGGGGAAGATTATAAGAACTGGTAGGTGGGAGGTGAAGCTGTGAAATACTATCTTCTGGATATGACATGGCTCCTGCACTTATGGTCTTACAGCAGCTGTTGTTACCCACATAAGATCAAGGCAAACAAAATTCTAGTATGGAAGGAGGGAGAGGTGTCACAGGGCTTCACCCCTAGTTGAGGAGCTGTTGGTGTTGATGGCAGCTGGGAAGGGACAGTCGTTTTTTTGTTTGGGGACGGAACCACTGATAGATTACCCATGCTCCAGTGGATGGCCCTACACTCATCACATACTCCTCATACACTAATTGGACATGATGGAATATAAAAATGAATAAATAACAAATATTACATTTTTATTGTGAAAATATCAATTCCAGTGTTCATTTTATAACAGAAAAATATTTAAAAGAGCAAAGTAGATTGGAAATGTATCTTAGAAATTTTAAAGCATTGTTTTATTATTAAACAAATTACTCCCTCCACTTTCAAATTGTAGATTTTTCTTCTTCTTTTTTAATTAATTTTTATTTAAGTTAAAACAATCTAATTTTACACATTAACCCCAGTTCCAGTTCCCTCTCCCTCCCATCCCTTCATTCCCCCTACCAAACTCCCATAAGACCCCCCCATTCACTCTTCAGGGAGGGTGAGGTCTCTCATGGGGGCATGGAGGATCATAAAAGTCTGTCACATCATTTGGGACAAGACCTAGGTAGATTTTTCTTTCACAGGGTGGCTGTCTAGTTTCAGTAGAATTCTTTTAGATCACATCTCCTCAGTGACATCTTCTCTGATTAACCCAATTTAAATAAGTCCCTCCCTAAATCCCCTCTCCCTTGCCTGCCTTAATTTTCTCCTTTAGCTTTAGCGACCCCACACAATGTATCTATGCTATAATGATCTTTCTTCTCTGTCCCTTGAATACTGAAGAATCTGTTTACTCTCATGTGTCTGGGGACAGATCCATACTTGGCTTGGGGTAGGTGATAAGTCATTTTATTTCATGGATAGAGCAAGGGTCATTACTGGCAGCTGTGGGTGTGAGTTCATATTTATAGTAATCCTGATCATTTAAAATATATTTTGCCATCGTTGTTGTTAAGAACATTTATTTGTTAGCCTGTTTTGTCAATGACAAAACACTTGGTTAGGAGCAAGAAAAGTATCAGCTCTGGTAGTGTGGTAGCACTTACCAGTAGTCTCAACACTCAGGAGGCTGAGGCAAGAGGATCACTTGTTTCAGACCAGCCTGGGCCACATCTTGAGTTTCAAGTAATCTGGAGCTTCATAGTGGAACTCTGTCTGAAGCAATGTAGAGGAATAAACAAAAGGCTTGTCCATCCCACCAGAGTTAGTTTAGTGACACGCGATAGTGTTATGTGGAAGCCCAGCTGCCTGAAGATAGAGCAATGGGAGGGCCTTCATGCAAATGTCCCTATTACATACATACTTTTCTCAGTTTACCTCTTAGATGGTGGCAAATGCCACTATAGTTGACAGAGTCGAAGTACATACCAAAGAATAATAATAAAGATTAATGTCTTCCTTAGCTTTAGATAAAAGTCAATATAAATGGAATTTCTAGTAAGTGCTTGCTCACTTAAGTGGTTTACTCTGAACACTTTGAAAATAGTGGGAAAGGGAGTGATCCCCAAAAGAACTCTACTAGTGTAGTAGGTGCCTAGGATGTGCCCTGTATCCATCATCTGTTTAACAATGCCTGACAAAGTTTAGCTGGACAGACTTGAGCTCAGGCTTTTAGCTTTGAAGGAGTCAACAACTATTTTGAAGTGTTTCTGTCTCATAAATAAGACACAAAAACCAAAACCAAACCCAGTCCAAACAAAGGTTACTCTATGATATCACTACTTTGCCTGT
>NW_026125035.1:45000-158976 GCF_943737965.1 Phodopus roborovskii
TGTTCTCCCTCTCCCCTCCTCTTCTTCCTTTCTCTTTCTCCTAACTCCCTCTCCACTCACTGCTCCCACCTCCCAATGTGCTCAGGAGATGATATTGTCCCTTTCCCCTTCTGTGGGAGGCTTGTATGACTCTCTTAGGGTTCTCCTTGTATCCCAACTTCTCTAGTGGTATGAACTGTAGGCTAGTGATCCTTTGCTCTATGTCTAAAATCCATACATGAGTGCATACATACCATGTTTGTCTTTTTGTGACTGGGTTATCTCACTCAGGATGATTTCTTCTAGTTTTACATGTCAATCCCAGTTCCCTTTCCCTTCCCTCCTTCCCTGATCCCCCAACCCCCATCCTATCCCCTTTGTGCTCCCCAGGGAGGGTGAAGCCTTCCATAGGGGATCTTCAAAGTCTGTCATATCAGTTGGAGCAGGGCCTAGGCCCTCCCCCCATGTGTCTAGGCTGAAATAGTGTCCCTCTACTTGGAATGGGCTCTTAGAGTGCATTTGTATGCTAGGGATAAATACAGATCCATTACCAGATACCCCACAGACTGCTCAGTCCTTCCAACTGACACCACGTTCAGGGTTTGGTCCTATGTTGGTTTCCCAGCTATAGACTGGGGTCCATGAGCTCCCCCTTATTCTGCAGGTCTGCAGTTTCTGTGGGTTTCTCTAGTCTGGTCTTGACTCCTTTGCTCATCACTCTTCCCTGTCTGTAACTGGATTCCAGGAGTTTGGCTCAGTGTTTATCTGTGATTGTCTGCTTCAGCTTCCATCAGCTACTGAATGAGGGCTCTAAGGCCTGTTTGCAGCCTGCCTTCCGGTGCCCTGCTCAGAGCCTCCTGAGGCCTTTGGACTGTGCACAGTACATGGAGTTTTACACAGCACAGAAAAACTAGGAGTCTATTGCACAACTAGAAGTCCTAAGGAAGGTTGAAGCAGAGGCCAGCAGGTATTGATGGGGTGTGTATTTTTTGTGTGGGTTTGTGTGTGGGCTCAGTGGCATGAATCCTGAATGCTCTGAGTACTTCCCACCTTATGGAGTGTGGACTGTCAAGAGTTAGGAGCAGCACATAATAAGGGGCTATTGCAGCAGTCTCTGCAAGTTGGCTTTGCTCAGTCTTGCTGACTATTAGTCAAATTGCATAGGGATTTTCATAAAGGGACCAAAAAACAACACCTTAACAGATAGGCTGGTGTCATGGCACATTGGGTGAAGGTGCTTACTGACAAGCCTGAGGACCTGAGTTTGATCCCTAGTCCCCACACGGTATTAGGGGAGAACTGAAACCTGTAAGGTTTCTGACCATCACTGTGGCAAGTGTGTACCTGTGCAGCGCAAATGAACAATGACTTTAAAAAAATTTTGAAGGAAAGCAGCAAATAGTGACAAGGGTTAGAGAGAATTTAAGAATGGCGTCTAGGTTTTGAGTATGGATAATTGATCACACTGTTTTCTGAAGTAGAAAAGGCATGGGTAAGAGGAGGAAGTATAGTTTTGGGAGAACTGGGTAGTTTTGCTACACTTGTATTAAGTGTATACTTGGTGAGATGTCTGCACTACAGTATCTAGTAGACAGTTAGACTGAGGCTTCCCTGGGCCAATGGGAAGGGGGGGGGTCACATGACAGAAGCTGAATGTTGTAAGTGAGTAAATGGTATTGGAAACTATGTTACTTCCTGAAAGAGTGTAAGTACCACCAGATCTCTTACAAACAAGGAAACTAGCAGGAGAGACAAAAATGTGGCCAAGTGCAGTTGAACCACAGTGTTGTGGGTGTGGTGTTGCAGGACCAGAGGGAGGATGGAAGTGAAACATATTGTCATTCACCAAAGATCAGGTTATCTCTATGAAGAGAAAGGAGGGACTCTATGAACAGAGGTACCCTGGGAAGCTAGGTGCTAGAGACAACTTGAGAGCATTTACTCGGTTCCATTGGGAAGGTAAAAGCTGAAGAGATGTGTGAATCTTTTAATAAAAAGATTCTGGAACTGCAGTGACAGATGTTTGTGAACTGAACCCAGGTCCCCCAGAAGAGAACTGCTCTTTACCACTGAACCATCTCTCCAGACCCAATTTCTTTCTTTTTAAAATAAATATTTGAATATGTAGGTTTCTGTCCTGCCTGATCCCACAGCCACATTGCCCCAAAAAAACACACAAAGACATATTAATTTATAAACTGTTGGCAGATGACTCCTTATTGGCTAGCTCTGTCTTAATTATTAATCAATTTCTATTAATCTATGTATTTCCATGAGGCTGTGTCTTACCCATAATCCAGCACATTACTGGATACAGCCCCTTAGTGGCTTCTCTCTGCCTTCCTCTCTCCTCAGCCTTCTAGAATGGTTGCCCTGCCTACCTTCTTGCCTGGCTACTGGCCGAAAACAGTGTTTTATTCATCAACCAATAAGAGAAATATATATACAGAAGGACATCCCCTATCATATTTTTATGCATACTTATACATCTAAGGAAATAATAGGGAAAATTTGATTGATGCCACAATAGAAAAATGTAGTGTCAGTAGAATAAACCTTTTAGGAAGCAAAAGATGGTCAGAAAAGAAGGTGAATATTTGGTTCAAAGCAAAGCAGGCACATTGCTTTTGTTTTTCCAAAGACAATGTATGTAGGTAGGACATTGGAGTTAGTTATAGAAAGTAATGGTGCTTCTGATAGCTGCCAATTTTTCTTGAAGCATGTAACAATAATAAAGAAAAAAAAATAGACATTAGTTGAGAATTTGATCGAGCTGATATGCACTGATCTGTATTTCCCAGAGGAACAGAAACAATGGTTTTGGTTATATATACAATCAGCCTCTATCTGTGAATTCTGATTCCATGGACTCATTCAACTGCAGATTGAAAATGTTTGCAAAGAATTGCTTCCATACGCAACACATGCACACTATTATTTTTGTCTTTGTTCCCTAAACAATACAACATAATAGTTACTTACAAAGGACCTGCACTGTATTAGATATGATAAGTGATAGAGGGGTAATATTGAGTATACAGGAATAAAGAAAGTTCAGGTGTTAATTTGATGTATCTCATATAATATACTAGAGAATCTGCAGACTTGGTATCTGTGGGCAGTTTTGTAATCAGTCCCCTTTAGATAGCAATGAATGGTGATATCCAGTGAGACACACACATACACACACACACACATACACACACACACACACACACCACACACACACACACACACCCACACACACACACACACACACACACACACACTACAAACCACACATACATACACACAGAGGGGGAGAGAGAGAGAGAGAGAGAGAGAGAGAGAGAGAGAGAGAGAGAGAGAGAGAGAGAGAGAGAGAATACTATAATAATATTTATGAGTCTGGGAGGTTCCATTATATGTAGTTGTAAAACCCACGAGAAGTCACAGAAGAACTGGAATTATTGCTTTGGGCAGGAGAAGACTATTGTTCCAGCTTGTAGAAACATTTTTTCCTCACATGGAGCCCTGTGTTTCATTTGGGCCTTCAACAGATTGAATGTGACCCACCCACATTGGGGAAGGCAATAGAATAATGTTTAACCAAATCAGAGAATTCTTTAATTTACTCCCTTGGAACTTCTTAGCTCCGACATGTTGACATATAAAAATGTAACCTTCACAGATGCCATGAAATGGACATTTTGAAGAGAGGAAAACAACTTAATTGACAAACTAGCATCCCTGTAACTTTTTTTTTTTTTGCATTCTGTACTAAGATTTATGGATGTAAATGAAGAGGCCTGTTAATTGTGGAGATGTAATCTTATCTGGCAACACTTAATAGTTTTCTTGTAGACAGTGAAGAAATAAATGTAGTAAGAGCTGACATATTACCATCTGAATGCAATGGAAGGAGAGTAGGGCACTGCAATAACACCGGGCGGAGGTGGGCATAACTGTGCAATCCTGGCTGTATTAGGGAGGTACTGAGATGGTCAGTGGCAAGATGGCAGAGTGAAATGAGTGGTAAGGCTAATTCTCAGCAAACAAAATGTTTCTCATTAGCATAAGTGAGGTGAAAGGATAGATAATGAGGAGAGGTGATTGCTAGATAGAAAGCTGAAGATTAAAACTCTGCAGGCGATGCCGTTAGTGGTGACCCATGAGGTCTTCCACATCACCATGTAGAGGGTTGAATACTGAAGAGACTGAAGAGCACTCAGGAGGTCAGGGACTGAGAGTGTCACGTGATATTAGGAGAAGTCCTAAAGCACGGCCTAAGAGGAAGATCTGGCCAGTTGTTACCTGTGCATGAGTGAGGGGACAACACCAGAGGCTTATTCAAAGAGGAGAGGTGATATTATATTTCAAAGAGAAATATAATCAGATGAGCTAAAGCTTGGGGGTGAGCTGAAGGAGAGACAGTTTATCAGTAAGGACTCCGTGGAGCAGATGATGTAGGACAAAGGCCACCAGCTAGTGAGAGACTATGGCAGCCAGCTGTTCATTACTTCCATAGACACTGACAGAAACACAGGAGAAAAATTTTTAGCTCACCATCCCATCCCAAAGGTTTTAATACCTGCTTGCTTGGCCCCATTGTTGTGCTGCTGTTGAGGCAGAACATCAGGACAGGGAAAGCATAAATGACAAAACACTACTAACTGCCTAATAGCCTGGAAGCGAGAGAGAGAGAGAGAGAGAGAGAGAGAGAGAGAGAGAGAGAGAGAGAGAGAGAGAGAGAGAGAGAGAGAGAGAGAGAGTGAGTGAATGTGACTAGGGACAAGGCATACCCTTCGATTATACAATTACTAGCAACTTACCTTTTCTCCAAAGGTCCTACCTCTGAGAATCCCATTTGTCTATGAATTCCTCACTGGATCCTTTGCTCCTTGGGGATCCAAGGCCTCTAAAATCACCATCAAATGGAGGCTAAGACTTTACTGCTAGAGTACAGACAGCAACAGAAACGTTTTAAGAAACCCTCAAAGAAGTCTGTATGTTTTCATGTACAGGTGTTTTGCCCGCAAGTATGTCTGTTTACCAAGTGCATGCCTGGTGCCTGTAGAGGCCAGAGAAAGCCATCACATCCCTTAGGACTAGAATATAGATGGTTGTGACATGCCATGAGGATGTTGAAAACTCCACCCACATCTTATAGAAGAGCATCCAGTGCCTTTAACCACTAAGGAATCTCTCTAGCCCTCAAGAGTCCCTTCTATCTGTATGTAGTGTGCTTAAACTTTATGGTGTAATTTATAATTATGGAATATATGTAGATGGGTTAAAAAGAAGAGTTGTCATTTTGGAGTAGCCTGTTTTACCTGTGTCCCTTAGTACATTGTAATCTGTCATCCTCATGCTTTATTCCTAAAGGGCTTGCTAATATTATTTTAATTAAAAGTTTTTGGTCATTTCATAGGAAAATGGGTTGCATTTCAGTCACATGCATCTTCACTAGTCCACCTCTTAAGAATCCCCTCCCCTCTTTTTTGAGTGTACAGAGCATATGTAGCATGAGGCATTTACTGGAGCATGAGGTACTCACCAGTAACTATGACACTGTCAGGCTCCCCTGAATATGGGTCTCAGCCAGAAGGACTGAGCAGTCTAAGGGACCTCAGACAGTGGAGCCAGGATGGATCCCTGGTGCACAAAAGGACTTTGCGAACACACCCCCTATGGAAGGATACTGCTTTAACCTAGAGACAGGAGAGAAGTCCTAGTCCCTACTTTAAATGACCTGACAGATCTACATGACCCCACCTGGATGGCATTGCCCTACATATGGAATTGGGGTGGAGGGATGGGAGGGGAGGGTGGTCAGGGTGTGTGTGAGGGGGCAGAGAGGGTAAAAGGGAGGGAGGGAGAGAGAACTTGGATGGACATGTAAAATAAATTAAATAAAAAAAAGTTTAAGAAAAAAAAAAAAAAAGAAAAAAGAAAATGACTATCTTTCCACAGGGCAGGCTACCATTGTCTGGCAATAGTGTCTCAATAGTAGATGGAGCCTGAGGACCTTTTCCTCATCCATGATGCCATGTTGAAGGACTTTATTGTTTCTCCAGATCTTGTGAAAGTAATCACAAATTCTATGTATTCATGACTGCAACATCAAGGACACCTTTGATGATGGTCATGTGTTTGCTGAGGCCAATGGGAAAAGATATATATCTTTACATCTCTGTGAAGTCATTGATTGTACCTACTCTGGTGAACTTTAGCATAGTCTTTTGCTGGAGAAGGTTGAAACACTACTTCCACTTAACGCTATGATTGCAGCTGGAACTGCAGACAATATTTATTCTTAAACAGCATTTTATTTATTTATTTATTCTGCAGACAGTCTTTAAAGCCAAGGAATTACAGGCAACTGCATACAATGAACTAAAAAGTTAACTATGCACAGTAATGTCTCATGTTTACAATTATTGCATATAATTTAAACAGATGTAAATAATAGTTTCATTTCTAAGCACCTGTTTGAGTAACTAGGTTACTCCCTTTACTCCCCCCTACTTTTTAAGCACAGCCACCCTTGGAAAATATATAATGGAATACAAATCAATTCAGTTTTAACAACAGACCATTCAACTCATAGCTTTGTACTAGGTATTAAGATACATATCAATAAAGTTAGTATGGGCTATGGCATACCCAACTTAAAGAAGTGTACAGTCTAGTGACCTGGCAACTGAGTGACTTCCACTTTGGTCACAGCCAATAAATACTGAAAAGTGACAACAAGAAATGTGTAGGGGGCCATCTCTGTCTCCTTCTGAGACTCAAATGCATGTAAATCCAGAACCCAGTGTGGCAGGACCAAGGAGACAAGGCATGCTTGAACTTCTTAAAAGAGGGGCCTGGACCATTACAAGATAGACTCATTGATTACAGAATAGGTAGCCTTAGGCTATACCTTTCCTCCAACCCCAGCTATGTGTATGTGTGTGTGTGTGTGTGTGTGCTTGATGGTTTTAAATGTTGGCTTCACAGAATGATGCAGAACATATCACTCTGTTTTTCGATATAGATAGTGTGCATGCTCTAAGCATCTTTATTTGGTTCTTTTGTCCAAGATACTTAGAACACCTTGTGGAAGTGGACTCATTTTATCTTATGTCTTCTGAAAATTGTAGGGTTGATTGAATTTGTCCCCCTTTCTCCAAGTTACATTCCACAATTAACAGGACCAAATTTGTGGCCCCTTTCTTCCAAATTTGAACCTTATTGTCAGCTTTCTGTAATAATTTGAGACTCTCCAGTGACAGTAATCTTGTTTTGCCTTCTCAGGTATACACCACAGTCAGCAACTGAATTCACTGGGGTCCCACCTGTATGCTAGACTCAGGATTCTGATCCCAAAGCTCTTTATGTCTCTAACATTTATAGGTTTACCTGAGAGTATTTTCTAGGGCCGTTCTCTATTATGATTTTGTAGAAATATTTTTTATATTTATATGTGTGTATTTGAACCATGTCTGTTCCTAGTGGCCATCGAGTCCAGGAGAGAGCATTGGATCCTCTGCAATACAGTTTTGAGGTGGTATGTGGGTGCTGGGATCTGAACTTGGGTTCTCTGTAAGATCAACAGGTGCCCTTACCCACTGAGCCATAATTGTGCTATAGGAAAACATCTACCAATAATATTTTGGTGACTTTCCCCCATCCATACTTTTTTTCCTGTATTTTCAATAAAAGGTTTAGATAGCTACATCACCTTAAATATGTTCACAATATGATAAAAGTACACAATTTTTAAGAATATAAACTTTAGAATGAGTCTGTCTTTTTCAATGCTGCCTTTTTGACTTTCTGAGTGTATCTGAACATAGAAAAATGAATCTACAATCCTATACCTAAGTCTTCTCATTTGTAGGGTGGAGATGTTATCCACTTCTGTGAGTCACTGTGAGCAGTGAGGAAATTGCTGCATATTAGTCAATGAGCAATAAGCATTAACCTGTATTTATTGGTAGAGTTTTTACATATTGCAAGGAAGTTTTTTACTAGTTTGTCTAATTTCCTTACAAATGTTCAATTGTTTTATTGTTGAAATATAGAAATAGAGGGGAAATAAACCCCACTGAAAATAACCAGTAGATACAAGACTTAGGACAACTACTGAGATTTTTTTTCCATATATCTATCTGAAAGTAAATTTTTTACACTGGATGTTTGGGTAGTTCATGGAAATCTGAGCACAGCTCTGCTTACAGAGCTAATTATCCTGGGTCTGTGATTAATATGCTTTATTCTCCTGGAGATGGGAAGTGAATCAGGCAGGTGCTAGGATGTACTCTGTTCTAGTAAATACTGTTGGTATGTCATTGAAAATCTAGGGGTAAACAAGTTTTATTGATGAACACATGGGGCCAAATTGCTTTGAATATACTAATAAACAAGAGACATTTCCCGAATGCTTAACTTAAATTTTCTTTAAGAAATTTCTGAACTCAACATAGACTGCATTCAGTGCAGTCTGACCCGGGACTCCATGTATGGGGCAGTTCCCAGCTCCCATGGAGGTGGCAGGATATTGAATTTTCTCATGTGGACTTTTGGCAGAGAGTGGCTTTGCAGAATCATGTTTGGCATAAGACTCTTTTTGTGAACATTATGTGAACATGCATATCGGGCACTTTGTGAAGGTCTGTGCCCAGTATCTGGACACCACCACTCTGGGATTGTTGCAAGCAGCTTCCTTATATTTTGAAGGTTTTCTCTTGAAAGGTCCACATAATAGACCAAAGTACTGGTAGACCATCTATGGAAAGAGTCAGAGACAGCCATGCTTTATGTCCTCATAGGCCTCAATAATTTTTTTTCTCATGTTATGTGCTTGGAACATCCTTGGGTTCCTCACATCTCAGTTATTTTTCATCTTCATTGTAGTAACAACACTACCTTCCCTGCAGGAGTGTTTAATGATACTCAAATGAGATTGTGCATATTAGGAACTTTTATGCATTCTGTGGTTAGTTGCTGTCTGCATGAAGCAGAAGAATTCCAAGGACCTCACAGGAAGACAGAATCCAAGAGTTTTTGTCATGGCTTGAATCTATGGTATCAGTAAGTTCTTCAGACTCTGGAAAGACAGTCCCATGGTTTTATGAGGTCAACCTGACTAGGGATGAGGAGGGCTTCTGTGTAAATTACTGTTCCTTAACATGAATAGCAGGACAGACATGTGGACAAAATCTCAAGAACATGCTTTTTTTTTTTTTTTTGCATAACCATAGATTTAACGGAAATATTTATTGTTAACTGTGATTCTTATTTGATAACTGTTATGTGATATATTTTACTATGTTAAGGTTAACATAGTAAACCTTAACATAGTAAAGTTTATTTAGACAGAAAAGAGGAGATAATGGGAGATGCCATTATATATATATGTTTCTCATACTGGTTAATGAATAAAACACTGTTGGCCAATAGAAAAGCAAGATAGGAGGGACTAGGAGACAAGGAGGAAAGAGGAAGTAGTAAGGAGGAGTCAACATGGAGAGTTTGGAGAGAATAAAACCGCCAGCCGCCTCTCGCTGGTAAGACTACGTGGAAATACATAGATCAACAGAAATGGGTTAATACTTAAGACAGAACTAGCCAATAAAAAACTAGTACCTGGCTAACAACATTATATCAAATACAGAGTCTCTATACATTATTTGGGGCTGGCGCGGCGGCAGGACAAGACCAACGGCGGCAGGTGGAAAAACCCTACTCCTTACAAATATTTGCTTTTGATAACTGATGATGAAGAACAAAGATTTTAAAATCTTTCCAGCCCTCTTTGCCTCAAGAGATTAACTATTTCTCATTTACAACTTTATTGGCTGAATTCATCTGTCTTCTTCAACTATGTCTCCCCAGGCTCTGCTGCCTTTTCACTCTCCTGCAGGCTGGTGCCATCTCTGAGCCCCAAATCAGCTGTTTCTATATGTATTTGTACAAATGAGAAGGCCACAGCTTGAATAACTTGTTCACATTTTAGGACAGGAACAATGCATTTTTGGGGGATTGGGCATGTCTTAGGAAAATGCTTTTCTCTCCCTCACTTCTGTTAGTTTAATTAAATACTAAACATAGTTTCCCCATCTCTAAGAAAGACTATTTCCCATTTCTTTTATCTCTGAGGAATGTGGTGAAATTTGAATGGTGAACAGTTTGATCTCTGTAGTAAGAGAAAAGAATAAATTGCTCACTTAATAAATTGCCAGGCCACTTGGGTATCATTGAGTTGATTACTGTTCCAGATTGCCAAGTGATAGCAAATGGCCTTAACTGGAAGAGTTAATGCAGCTTTGATCCCTTGGACTGAGACTCCTTAGTTTCCTTAGAATGAAATGGAATAAAAAAAAGAGGCTGAAGTGACTTAACATACACACACAGTCACAATCATGACTGTATACACAAACAGAGTGTTAACATTCAGTGAAGAGAACACTGGCCAAATACTGACTATGCATATGAGTTTATATCAGATGCCAGGAAGACATGGAGAAAGTAGATGAATAGATGTATGCTATTTATCTATTATCATTGTGGAAAAAATTCCCCTAGAATCTTTATTTCTTCAGGGCTAGGGATTGAACTCTGGACCTTTTGCTTATGAGGCAAGTCTCTACCCCTTAGCTGCATCCCTAGCCTATCCATAAGGTTCTTGAGACTTCTTTCTGTCAGTCTGATGCTGCACTAGTCTGCATTATGACATCATTGATGAAACTGATGATGGTATGTGCAGTTGTAGAGAAGAGTAGAAGATAGAGCAGAGTAATGTGCTTCCTCACTAGTCGAGATATAGTTATTGCTAGAAAGAAGTCTGTGACCTGCTGGAAGGTTGGGAGTGTTCTCTGATGTGCTGGGATGTTCCTTGAAACAAGTATGAGATGGAGGACAAACCTCCTGGGAATTACTATGCAACACATATTGTCCATCAGCTCTGACAGTAATGTTATCAGTGATCTACCTGACACCCTGACTCTGTCTGTAGGGAAAACCTTCCCAGAGGCCGCTGGCTGTAGTTCTCTACTTGATCCATCACCCTGTGATAACATTAGAGGTAATAGTGGGTAGTTAGTAGATCACAAAATCACAGGGGTTCATAAGGCACCCCTATCACTCAAAGCAGGAACACCTCAATTCCATCAACACCTCAATTCCTTCTGAATTCTAGTATCAGCCTGACTGACTGCCTCTTAGATGTTTCTAGAGGGTATGTGGCACTTTGACCAGAAAACACCATATTCTTAATTGGAAAAATAACATTTGCATATGATAAAACAAACAGAAAGCTCTACTGTATATTCTAAATAGACACACATTTAAAGCAATAAAAAAAAGAACCTCAAAATGGTTATACTTCTTAAAGATGACTGCATTTTACATTTGATGTTTTTCTTTTTCATTGACTAAAGTGGAATCACATTGTATATTCAATTTTCAGCCTGCTCTTATTCACTTAGCAGCATATTGAACACATTTTCCCATATAATTAAATATTCTTTGAAAACATTATTTTAAATTACATCCCAATTTCCCTCTTATTGGGCATGAAGCTTTCCCAAATTTTCTCTCTGTAACTAAGCCTCCAGTGAATATTTTTTACTCATGAGAGATTTTGCCAATTATTTCCTTGAATTCCTAGAAATGGTATTATTGGTTCAAAGAATAAAGAATAATATATATATATATATATATATATATATATATATATATATATATTCTTTTTTTTCCTTTCCCCCCAGAGAGATCTTAACCCTTTACATCCATACCAATTACAGGCCTTTGGAAATCCCTGTTGTCACTGGGATTATGTAATACAGACCTGGAGCAGGGAGAGGGAGGCAAACTCCACAATTCATTATCTTAATAATATTGAAAAAATTTCAGTTGAAGGGCTGGTGGGATAGTTCAGCCTGAACACCTGAGTTTGATTCCATGGTTGAAGGAGAGAAACAACTCCCATAAATGATCCTTAAAACTCCCACATACATGCCATGCTATACACATAACCCTCCACTCCACACACACATGCACACACACACATGCACACAAAATGCAATTACTGTGTTTTTTATTTTTAATGGAAAAAACACTTTTTCCTTTCAGAATGATTTGCATTTCACAGATCTGCACAGAGAAGAGCTTAAATTACAGGAAACTGCAAATTTCATGTCTCTATCAGCAGTTGGGTAGAAAATAAATTTTATATACACAAATGCACACAGAAGCAGATTAATATGTAGAAATATAGCATGATATCTTTTTTCTTATCCTAGGGAATATGAAAATCACATATTAATGTATGTATTTGCTGATACATAAGAAAACTGGTAAAAAGTATTGGTGTTATTTGTACAGTCACCCAATATGATATACCAGTGTTTCTACCATTATACATCAGCATAATCATAATATGTAACATTTCACCTGGTTTTAAATTGGTATTACTTTCCAAATTTGAGTACATTTTCATTTAAGTAATTTTAATGACTGCAATATTTAAATGAATATTTTTTAAATCAATTCTTTAAGAGGATCATACATGGTATTTTGGTCATATTTCTTTTCTTCAGATATTCCTAGATGCACTGCTACCTTTACTTACCCAAATGTCTATAACATCCAATCAATGCTGCCCAAAATACTCTTGGGTATGGGAACATTCTTTGGAGCATGGCCAACCTAGCAGATGTCACACCCTTAAAACTCTTCCATTTCAAGCAACAGTTATCAATAGCTCCTTTGCTAGGGGTGGGACTTTGTGTCTAACCCTATCTCCATGCTGGTATTTTATGTCTTGAGTTTTCACAGATCTTGCTAATGCTGTCACAAATGCTGTGAGTGCATAAGCAAGTATGCCCTATTGTGATAATGTATCCTTTGAGGTTATATTAAAGTTTGTTTATATAGTTTCATTGAACTCTTCATTTATAGATGATTACAAGCAGCCTTATAGATAGCAATTTTACTCATCTTCAAGTATTATATTAAATTCTAACAAGTGCAATTTCTCACCATATATTTGGAGAACTAGAAGGCAACCAGAGACAATAAAGGCTGTCCCAGAATCACTCCACACACAGTGACAACATGACCAACTTGTGCTACACATTTGAAAATTTTCTGTCATCTCATCTTTTTATATGTTACCTATTGTTGCTCTAACAAATTCTCTTTAGTGGCTTGAAACAAGACCTAGGCAATATCTAATAGTTTGGTAGACCAGACATCTCATGCAAATCTCACTGGGCTGAAATCCACTTGTGAGCTACGTCAACATACTGTAGCCACTGATGAGATGGATTTTTTTTTTTTTTGCCTTTTTCTGGTTGTAGATGATGCATTTCTGTATTCATGCCCTTTTTCAATCCTCAAACTCTGCAAAGGTGAGTTGGGTTTTGTTCACACTACTCTGAGCTCCTCTGTATCCCTGCTCTGTTTTGAGGACCCTATGATAACATAGTTACCATCCCATAATCCAGGGCAATCTAAAATAAAAGTATACAGTTTAATTACAAAACCCCTTTGCAGTATAATGTATTTCCTGTATAGGGGATTAGAATGTGCACAGATTCAGGACTCACCCCTCCCTCTTTTTCCTTGTATTGTTCACAACCCTGGTTTTATGACAATCAAACTTCCATTTCTTTTTACATGTTGCTGCCAAAGTGGATCCAATGTAGACATCTTGTTTTTAACATTACTACTTATTAATTCAGGTTTCAATTCTTAGTATGTTTCTCTCTTGATCAGCATGGTGTTTTAAGATGACAAAGACTATTACCTTTGTTCCTTAACTTTCGAGCTTGCTCCTTCCAAGGGTACATTTTTCATTCCCATGCCATAGGAACTTATGTCACTTTCTTTTTGTCCTGATAACACAGGATTAAAATCGTAGCACCAAATAGTCTTCTATTTTCTGCTCTCCTCTTAATTTATCACGAGCAGATATTCTACCAGAAGTTGGAAAAGAAAGAGATTTCCAGCTGATGGGCAGTGCCTCTACCTTGTGGAAGATTCATGGCCCTGCACATTTTGAATCTGCTGACAAGAAACTTGCTGCAGAAGTAATCAGAGCTCTTGCAAGATTGATTTTTGTCCCTCGCTGGCATGTGGCACAGAGGGTGGAAAGGATCTCATCTCTCAGACTAATCTTAACTATTTAGAAGCCATTATTGCAGGATTACAAATCATCAGAACACCCCCGCCCGTTCCTTTAACCACATTATTTATTAGCAAGACCTTCAAATTAGTCTTGTGTCTGGCTTTGCAGTATTCTTTAAAAATCAACCCTGAAATAAGTCGAAGCAAAAAGCATGGCAGCAATCCCCACCACTTTAATTGCACAAACCGTAAGCCAAATTTCATCTTCTGTTCATGTTTTAGAAATAATTCAGCCCCAAATGCAAATTGATTCTTCTCTTCAGTTTGTAAGAAATGCTTAAAGTCAACTTGTCAGGGAGAAGAAATTGGATCTATTACCTGTGGTCTTCCAGCAAAGAAGACACATGGAAGGGGAATAGAGAGATTTATCTGATGTTCGGCTGATATATGGGTGTATAAAATCTTAAGTAATACTGATAATGTCACACAATATTGCAACATATATTTTCAGTCGAACATTATAAGACAATAAGGCATAAATGGAAATTAAAGGGAAAAATCGGAATGGTTGTCAGGGAACACTTTTTCATTCAGAGAATCATAAACATATGGAACCGTTTGTCCGGCAAAGCTTCTGAGCTGAGAGTATCACAGTAATTACAAAATGGATTTATATTCGGAGGTTTGAAGTACGAACAATGAGAAAGAGGTTTGAGTTAGGTGCTTTCAAAAGCACCTTATGAAAATGCATTTTTACCAGGATTATCTAAAAATGTGAAGCATCAGATAAAGTATTTAATTCTCTAAAAAATACCTAGTTCAAGAAAAATAAAGGAAATGGGGAGAAATGGTACAAATACTGAGAGGAGAGGCTCCAGGCAGGGGCAAGGACAGACTCAATGAAAAAATACTTTGGGGAAACGGAGTTATTAATTTTATTTCCTGATGAATGGATGAAAACTTGGTCTAAGTCACTTTAGGGGCAATTTTGTGATGTGGATATTTTCTAACATAGTTACCATGTGCCCTCTTCCGGTCTTCTATCAAAGTATCTTAGTCTTTGGTACCCTAAGCCAACACCCCTGTCTAGCTCCATATCCTCCCTGTTTCCTTTACTTAGATTCAATATTTTTGATCGACACTCAAACACTGGCCATTCATAAACTGCACACGTTGCTCTCCAATGGTGTCTGCAATTTCCTTCTTATCTCCAGCTCTCTCATTTCATCTAATTTCAAGAATTACACCTCTTTCACACCTTTCCTGGGCAGTTGTCTTTGCCACTGATTAAGGTTAATTGTTTGTGTCTCTTTATTTCCTCTCTAGAACTTTGCATTTTCCTCCCTTAAGCACCTAATTCGAATCTACATGAGCTGGGCATTTACAGATACAGCAGCCAGAATTCTAGACCATGGAGATGGTCTTATCCCCAAGGGCTCATAAGTCCACAGTCTCATCCTTCAGATCTGCTAGTTAAGTGATTTTAGTTAATGAGTGTCTGAATCTGAAGCAAACAGAAAACACCTGAGACACAAAGCTTTATAGACAAGAGGGCAGAGTTCACATTGTTTTATTATAGGAGATTTATAGTAAATATTGTTTGGGATAATTGATTACCTGCAAACACTTTTACTTTCATAGCTTTAAACTTTGTAATGTTAATCACATTAACATATAAATGAAACAGATTGTAGAAATTCCTGATGAATTAACTTTCAAAACTCAAATAAATAAGGAGGGTCAGCGTGGCCCTGCAATAATGACTTCTCTTCTGGAGAACTTACCTCTGACAAAGAATCATCGAGCTGATGAGGGAGGGAGGCAGCACTTAATCAATGTGAATTTGTTTGTAAATTCTAATTGCCATCACATGATTCCTAACTAAAGACAAGTGAGATTTACTAAACCTAGGAGATTTGACAAGTCCTGGAACCAGAGACTGAAAGGCAGCCTACATTTAAGTCTCCAGTCTGAGGTTGAAGGTTACATCAGAAATATGTTTAGAATTCTACATGATGTGCACTAAATGACAAAGATAGCTAGAAGTTATCAGAGAATTTGCCTGCTTGTAGGATAGACAAAGCTATAAGAGCACCTATAACGAAGAAAGAAGACCATTTCCTACCTTCTGAGCACTTCCTGGGGGTTGCAACAGTAGCTTCCTCTTTAATTACATCAGGTGGAACTCAGTCTCATTAGGTTAAAGCTAATATAGTACATGAAGACACACTAAATTTTGTGTTATTTTGAGCAGCTATATGCCTAATGGGTTAAGTCCCAGTGCTTTTCCTGGAGAGAAATGATGTTCAAACACAGACAACAACAAATATGTATATCATACAAGGAAAACAGAAACAATCATGTGCCCATAAGTGGGTATGTGGGTAAACAAGCTGTTGTATGTACCTGAGAGAACATTGCTCAGCCTTAGTGAGCAATGAAATGTTCGCTTATACTATACTGGGGATGAATTTTGATCATGGACTGGAAGGTGAGGAGGGATGGGTGTCAACTGCTCACCTGTAGTGATTCCCTCTCTAATGAGGAAGAAAATAGTGTTGGAGGTGGAATCCACAGTACTGTGAATGTTCTACTAGTCACTGAATTATTATTTCCAGATAACTAACTACATGCCATATGAATTTTGCTTCTAAAATCAAAACAAAGCAGAAAAAAGCCAGAAAATAGGTTTAATAGTTAGAACTGGTCAACCATGCTAAAAGTGGCAGGGCATGAAGCAGTATAGAGAAAGCTGCACTGGGTTCCTAAGCTGAGAAGGAGAACAGCTAAATTATTCCACAAAATGCTAGTGCTCTTCCGCCTCCTTCTCGTTTTTCATCCTCATCCTCCTTCCTCCTTCACCTCTTCCTCCCCCCTCCCCCTCCTCTTTCAAATGGCAGCTTACCCAGTGACTTTTATTTTCTATTTCTACTCCTGGCTTTGCAATGCATTTGAGTGCCAGGGAAAACTACACTTTCTAGACCGCCCTTCCTTGAATGCTTCAAGTTAGGCTAAGAAGGTGATAAGAGAGAAGCAGTGGTTAAGTCTGCTTACCCTGGTGCTTGTCACTGACATGATGACAACCCTTCCTAGGTCTTCCATCAGCTTCTCAGGTTTCTCATGCAGGTTTGTGCAGGGCCTGCTGTCTGAAGGAAATTCATGGCATCAGAGAAAGGAGCCATATGAACTGGCACTGGTCTCAGGCAGCCCTTGTAAGCCCCATGTCATGGGTGTGAGTTCTAGCTACTAGCTACCAGATCTCATGTGTATCGATTCTAGCTACTGCTGCTTCCTTGACTTGATCACCTGTGTGTGGATTTTAGCTACTGCTGCTTCACCTACTTGAAATCCATTTTCCTTTCCATGTCCTGATTCCATCTCTAGCATCAATCACAGGGGCAACAGCCTTGGAGAACAGAGTTGCCTCTTGGAACAGCAACCAGCCAAATTCTTAAATCAAACCTTTTCACCCATTCTCCAGCCAAATAACTTTTCTGGTTGAACTTTGACTCGTGTACTACCAGTTAATCATTTTCTGAGTTTATGGTTTTACATTTAAAAAATAACCAAATGAGTGATATTATTAAAATTAATATTTACTGAAAAAGGATATAAAAGATACTATAAGAATTATATATATTAACTATATATGTACATATATATGTATACATACATACATACTGTTTAAAAACGTCAAGGGAATGATTAACACATACTCCATGAGAGTAATGGCATGGTTGGAGGAGAAATAGGATACTTGAACAAAGGAAAAAGTAATTGTGGTGCTTCTGTCTGGCAATATGTTTATAGTTTATCTTTGCTAAGATAGCTTTCTTAATTAGACATTTTATTTTTACTTAATTACAGTTGTATCTGTCATTTTATCACAGCAGTGACTAGAGTGTTTATATGATATTTGAGTGTTCAAAGTCAGACTAGAAAGAGAATCTTCCAGTCATGGGGAAAACTTACTCCTAGAGGTCACAGCCAACAGCAACTAATACATATATTCAAAAAGAGTAAATGCATGTTCAAAATGATTTTATTAGTCATATCCTAAAGTAAGAGCTATCTGGATATCTGTGGCACGCAGGAGAGTTAGCTGTTATGAATATTTTTTCCCCCATCAGCCTGGTCCCACAGCTGTGCTAGCCCCAAATAACACACAGAGACACTCTATTAGATATAAAGTTGTTGGTCAGTTTCTAGTTTCTTATTGGCTAGCTCTGTCTTAAATATTAATATTAACAAATTTCTATTAATCTACATATTTCAACATGGTCTCATCTTATTAGAGAGAGGGCCCAGCGTTCTACTCTTTCTGTCCTCCCTGTTGAATCTCCTTCCTACTTCTTCCGTTCTCCTCCTTGTCTCCTAGTCCTGCCTATCTTGCTTTCCTATTGGCCAACAGTGCTTTATTCATTAACCAATTAAAAAACACATTTACAGAATGACATCTCTCATCAGTTGACTTTGGGGTCAAAGAGTAGAACAGATGACCCTGCCCCTTACCTGCTGCAGCCTACAGGAGAATATGCCATGCATACTTGCTGGGCAGAGCAGTAGATCTGGCCTTGGTAGAAGGGGTGCAGATGAGCCAGACCTGAGGGTGTGAGAGCAGAAGTGCCCGTGCTCTTTGCTGCCTGCTGCATTGGGTGAACTACCACTAGCTGGGGGCAGTGCTGGATAGATGGCCCAATTAGTGACAACAAGGGAAAGCTGACGGGCTGATAAAACTCACTTTTACCACCCAGACCTGGAACCAGGGCTATGAGTTATCCCACCCCAACATTCACCTTATCTGTGGACTGCTTGAGCATGTTAAGGAGCCAGATTTGCAGATCCAAAGCTTCAGGATATCCATGATACAAGGCAACAGCAAGATATCCAAGGGGAGTTCCAGTGAGGACTCAGTGTTGATAGTGTAGTAGAAGTCAGAAGCCTCGAACCAAACCAATGACTCATTGCAATGAACATTTACAAGTAAAGGTATATGGACTACAGAGGGAATAAAGAGAACATCTGGATGCTCACCAACAATGAAGTGAATAAAAATATTATGATGTACTAATATAGTAGAGTTCTATTTGCATAGTGGAATGAAAATCCACAATCACACACAGCAACATGATGAAATCTTGTAACCCATGCTATATATTGCACTTATCTAAAGGATGGGTGAAGCCAACTTACAAATGGTTATGAATGAGATGGGGGTCTTGACAAGGGATCCAAAGTAAGCTGTGGATTGAGGGCACATGTGTGCCCCATTAGTGAAGATTCACTGGCATGTGAGGCTTGTAATGTGTGAAAGCATGAATTCATTCATTCTGCGAATGCAAATGACTCCTCAAAATATTAAAACATAATAAAGATAAAATACAGATTCATCTGTCAAAACAGAATTAAATAAACAAGAAGTTGATATTTTCCCAGGTGTTACTTGTGACTGATTCAAATTTTTAATTACTCCTTGTTTCCCTATAATAGTATCACTTAACATATCAACCATTATTGCTCTAGTTCATTGATGACACTTTTTCTATCATAAATAATTTACATTTATTCTATTTGAGTACAACATTGACTAGATAATATTGCCATTTACGGGAGTTTTTACTACAGCGATGTGCATGTATTACATTTTTTTCTGAAGGATAAATGAGGTAAAACAAAAGGGCGAATTGGAAAGTCATCCCTTAGAATAAAGACAGATTTAGCTACGGGTGGCATGATACTAAAGTAAATATTAGCTGCTAAATACATTTAGACATAAAAGATTGTTTTGTATGAAATACATGGTTCTATTATATAATTACTTATAAATATTTACATTCATATTGATACAGGAATTAATGCTATTAGACACTAATAGTCAGCTCCCTTGGTAGTTTTGTAGGGAATCTGTATCCCTGAGCTCATCCTTGCAAGCAACTTATCTCACCTAATTGATCTCACATGAGTTTTGAAACTGGAAAATGCAGCTGCTATTTTCCTTCTGTCTTTATTAGAGTATTAGTGTAGCAATCAAGAAGACTTATGCTTATGGAAATACTTTAACATTGTGAAGACTAAGGAAGTACAGCGGACTGGATTTCACTTTCTTTTGTGGCTGCTAACAGGCTTGAAAAAATTATGTGTGCATTTCTTCTTGAAATTGTGGGTGCTACATAGTTAAAGTTAGATCTCCACCTAAATGGCACACATGAGAATTTGACTAATTGTTTTCATGAGACAACCAGCTAGTCCCATTTTATTTTCTCCAGCTTGACATTTGCAGATTTTGCTTCTTCTAACATATTTCAAGATACAGATTTAGAATGTAAGCACTTATTTCTACATAAGTACATTAAATAAAAGCATATATGGGTTGACAAGGAAACTAGTGTGCCTAATATTTCATATTTTCCCAATCAAAAAACACTTTGATAATTTTAATCGCTAATTTCAATTAAATATAAGACAGCAATTTGTCACAGTGAAAATCACAGATAAATAAAAATATTTATTAAGCTTAAAGATGAGCAATAATTTAAATAAAACTGAATGTTCACTGTGATGACACAGGGTTAAGTAATGGAATACACTAGGTTGTATTTTAGTAGTAATAGAAATCATGTACATATATAACAAAGGCTAAGCAGAAAAATAAATTTCATACAAGCAGCACAAAACATAAATGGTCTGTGGCTTTAGTGGAAATAATTTTCTCTTCTATTGGTATCAATGGAGACGAAAAATAGAGAAAGTAGGTAGATTATATGATGGTGTCAAATACCACACTGAGTATGATATATTATTTTCCTGTCTTTCATTTAAATTCAGATCAGTAGTGGAAGAAATGCACAAAAATGCATACATGTGTCAATTTAGAAAAAATGAAGTAGCCAGGCTTGGTAACTCACATCATGAACTGAAGGCAGCCTGGGCTGGAGTCAGCTGCTCTTAAAACATGAACAAATGAACAAACAAACAAATGTGAATCTTTAGACATCTGCAGCAAATAAAGAACAGAGTCTAAAAATGACAGCCCACAGACTGGAAAAAGATCTTCATCTCTGACAGAGGACTGATTTCCAAAATATACAAAAGAACTCAGGAAGCTAGTCACCAAAACACCAAATAATCCAATTAAAAAGTGGAGTACAGAACTGAATAGAGAATTCTCAATAGAGGAATCTAAAATGGCTGAAAGACACTTAAGAAGATGCTCAACATTGTTAGCCATCAGGGAAATACAAACCAAAACAACTCTGAGATACCATCTTACTCCTGCCAGAATGGTTAAAATCAAAACCGCCAAGGGCAGTTTATGCTGGAGAGGATGTGGAGAAAGAGGAACACTCCTCCACTCCTGGTGAGAGTGCAATCTTGTACAGCGGCTTTGGAAATTGGTATGTTGATTTCTCAGGAAAATGGGAACTAGTCTACCTCAAGATCCAGCAATTCCACTCTGAAGCATATACCCAAAGGATGCACATTTATACACCACAAAGAAACCTGCCCAACTATGTTCGTAGCAGCATTATTTGTAATAGCCAGAACTTAGATGCCCCTCAACCAAAGAATGAATAAAGAAAATGTGGTACATTTACACAATGGAGTACTACTCAGCAGAAAAACAAAGCAAAACAAACAAACAAAAAAAAAAAAAACAATGAAATCTTGAAATTTGTGGGTAAATGGATGGAACTAGAAGAAACCATCCTGAGTGAGGTAACACAGACCCAGATAGACAAACATGGTGTGTACTCACTCATATATGGATATTAGACATAGAGCAAAGGATAACCATCCTATAATTCATAACCCCAGAGAAGCTAGGAAGCAAGAAGGACCCTAAGAGAGACATACATGGTCCCCAGAGTAGGGGAAAGGCACAAGAGCTCTTGAACAAATTGGGAGGAAGAAAGTATGGGGGAAGGGAGATAGGAGAAAGAGGAGGAGAGAACATGAAGGATCAGGAAGATTGAGTCAGGGGATGAGAGGAGGACAGCAAGAAAAGAGATATATTAATAGAGAAAGCCATTATAAGTTTAAAGAGAAATCTGTCCCTAGCAAAATGTCCAGGGATCTATAAGGATGACCCCAACTAAGAATCTAAGCAATCCACAACAACAGCAGGGAGGTAAAGGCTGTCTTACCCTGACTTGGCAAGGTCCAACAGTCTTCTATATTTGTCTCCTGCAAACACATAATAAGATTGCATGTCCAAATCAGTGGTCAAGATCGGGCAGTTCTTTGCCCAATAGGCCATTAGCTGAGGCAGGAATGAACTCCAGTAGGAGCAACAACAGTGTCCAACATATTTTTGGGAAAGCGCACAGGGCTGTCAGGAGCAACAGTGTCTCATGTCAATGGACTACTTACATTAAAACATTTAAATGCCATGTTCTGCATGTCTATGAAGTGATTGAAGATTAAGCATCTATGTCTGACCTATCTCATAGGTAAAGGAAACATGAGTGAAGATAATCTGTAATACTCAGGAACTTAGCTAAAAAACTGATTTAAACTTTTCCCTGAGTAACAATCTCAGCTTCCGTGGAAAGGCTATCATAAATGCCCTTCCCGGAGAGAGATCAACAACTAACTTCTCCATGGAGTCCTCAACTAATGCCTGTTGAAAACAGGAGCAAACACCCTTACATAAACACCGAGTTGAACTAGAACCCAGAAGCAGATGGAGAGGACAAGACCATGCGGTAGAAGTACATAGAGACAGCTTACCTGAACAAGGAGGAGCTAAGGGCCACTAGACTGATAGCTGGGAAGCCAACAGGGGACTGACTCGGACCCCCCTGAATATGGGTCTCAGCCAGAAGGTCTGAGCAGTCTAAGAGACCTCAGACAGTGGAGCCAGGATGTATCCCTGGTGCACAAAAGGACTTTGCAAACATATCCCCCATGGAGGGATAACTGCCTTATTCTAGAGATAGGAGAGAAGCCCTAGTCCCTACTTCACAGGACCTGTCAGATCTACATGACCCCAACTAGATGGCATTCCCCTACATATGGTATTGTGGTAGGGGGTTGGAGGGGAGGGTGTTTAGAGTGCATGGGAGAGGGTAGAGAGGGCAAAAGGGAGGGAAGGAGGGAGGGAGGGCTGGAGGGGAGGGAGGGAGGGAGGGAGAGGGAACTGGGATCGACATGTAAAATAATAAATTAAAAAAAAAAAAAAAAACAAAACGCTTTGACTCCAAAATTTAAGCTGAAGAACAAGTTACTGGGGAAAAGTATTTCTATTTTTGTTTCCACAGAAAATGAAACGATGTGGATTCCTTCCAGACTAATGTGGTTTGATCACACCAGACCGCCTGAAACAGAGTACAAGCTGATCCTACATTCCAAACAGCTGGACAAAACAGCCCTACAGACTACAGCTAGGATATCTGAATCTTCTTCGAATCCCCCTTGACAGCGCCCCTTACCAGCAGGAAGTAGTTTGGAAAGAACGATGCCCAAATTCCCAAATATTGTGTATAATTTTTGTTTTCATTTAATTGGACTTTGTTATATAAAATTAAATAAAATAAATGAATAAAAAAAAGGTTAAACTATCACAACTATTATTCTCTCTTTCTAGTTAGATATATTAAGTACTACACTTAAGTTTTCTGGCTTAGGACAACGCTATTGTAAACTCCGTTATGCCTTCACCCTAGGAGTAGATATGTAGGTCATTTTGTTCTCGATTTTCCTTTTCTGAAAGCACACGTGTTATTCACTGTTTTGTATATAGTTTTGTATTAAGCCTAAATCTTTTCTTTAGACTAAAAGGGGAATTGTAGTGGGATATTCACTTTGTCTCCTTCTGTGGCACTGACCACGCCCTTTGTGGGTGGAGCCAGGGGCAGAAGTGACTTGTGGAAGGAGGTCTGAGGAGGAGCCAGAGAAGGCTCTCTTGCTGGTGGGTTGCGGAGAGGAGAGCATCCAGTGGAACTTGTTGGTGTTCATCTGTCTAGATTGTAAGTTATTTCTCCCTGAATAAACATCTATTCGGCCTAAAAAAAAAAAAAAAAAAAAAAAAAAAAAAAAAGAATCTAAGCAATCGTGGAGGGCTACCTTAAATTCCCTTCTTCTCTGAGATTGATGACTGCCTTAAATGCCATCCTAGAGTCTTCATCTAGTAGCTGATGGAAAGCAGAAGCAGACACCCACATCTAAACACTGAGATGAACTCCTGGAATCCAGTTGTCGAGAGGGGAGGAGTGATGAGCAAAGGAGTCAAGGCCATTGTTTCTGGAGAAACCCACAGAAACAGCTGACCTGAGCAAGTGGGAGCTCATAGACCCCAGGCAGACAGCTTGAGAACCAGCATAGAACTGAACCAGGCCCTCTAAATGTGGGTGTTAGGAGGAATGGACAGTCTATGGGGCCTCTGGCAGTGGAACCAGTATCTATTCCTAGTACATGAATGGACTTTGGGAGCCCATTCCCTATGGTGGAATACTATCTCAACCCAGATACACAGCAGAGGGTCTAGGTTCTGTCCTAAATGATGTGATAGACTTTGATGATTCCCCCATGGAAGCCTTGTCCTCCCTGAGGAGTGAATAGGGGGGTGGATGGGGGGGGGTCTGTGGGGGACATGGAAAGATGTGAGGGATAATGTACTGGGATTGATATGTATGATAAGATTGTTTCTAATTTAAATAAAATTTTATATTAAAAAGACCCCAGTCTAGGAATGAGAAATGAGAGATGGGACATACAATTCATTGGAGGCTGGACTTCTATCACTTTCTCAGAAAAGAGAACTGAAAATGCAGGACATCTAATAGGTGAGGAGCCAGAAAGGGGATTTTATGGGTGTGACAATATTATATTTGAAGCAGCTGCCTTTGCTTATCAAGGGTACAAACTGGTTCACTTGAAACAAACAAACAAACAAGTAACAACAACAACAACAACAACAACAACAAAAACAAACAAACCAGAATGAGGACCTTGAATTATGTACTGCACAGAACTGAAGTTCTCTTTACTCATCACAAAGTCTCTAAGCTAGTAGCATAAGATACACTTTTGAGCTCTGTTTCCTGTAGGACATCTAAGCAGATATGACATTGTATAGAGAGGCTTAGGACACATGGACAGAAAACATTCACAGATGACCTGCAAGATGCAGAACTCACAAGGACATATTGTAATGACATTACAGAAATGGAGGAAGTTCCTAGCATCCTGGGACGATTTTCATATAGGAAATAAAAATAATATGTACCAATAAAAGTACCCCAGGTTGACATTCATGAGAAGCAAATAGGTTTCCTTTCTGTCTCTGTCTCTGTTGTCTGAGAGAGAGAAAGATACAGGGAGAGAAAAAGAGAAGGAGGGAGAGATGGAATATTTATTAACACTAGCCAGTCATGGTCACACATGCCTGCCTGTAATTCTAGAACTTGGAAAGCTGAGGCAGGGGAATTATAGATATGATGTCTGCAAATGTCTGCAATATGGTCTGCAAAATGACAGTCTATCTCTAAAAATCAATAAATTAAAGTTTAATGTATGTTTTGAAGCAAGCAGTGACTTGTCCAATAAGGTTGAAAATGAAGAATAAGGTCACAAGACCTAATGTAAAAAATAATGTACTCTTGCTATAAGAATTGAGTTAAGTATCCAGGGCACATTTCCTCTGATTTCTTCCTGTGTTTGCAGAGTCAGTTCTTATAATCAAGGTATTCTCTCACTTTGAGTTCCACTTTTGTGACTGGTGAGAGATGGGCATTTAGTTTTATTCTTATACAAATATATATGGAGACCAGAATTTCTTAACATCACTTGCTGAAGAGACTGTCCTTTCTCCAGTGCATGGTCATTTATTAGTTTTAATATTTTATTGCTGGAGACATTGGGATTTTCTATGTGTATGTAAGGTTGTAGGTGGAGTTTTCCTGTCCCAAATACCTGCTCCCAAATAACCAACACAGAGGCTTAATATTACTTATATATGCTCCGCTGACATCTATGGATTGTTACTAGCCAACTCTTCCATTTTAAGTTAACCCATATTCCATATTTATGCTCTGTCATGTGGTGGGTTATCTTTATTAGCATGGCATGTTCAACTTGCTTCTCTGAGTCTCCACATGACTCTTCCACTCCACCTTTCTTTCTCCTTGCACCCTCATTTTGATCACCCCACCTATATGTTTTGCTTGGCTATTGGCCAATGAGCATTTATTAGCCAATGAGAGTAATATATATATTCATAGTGTACAAAAGGATTTTCCACAGCATAAGGTCTCTCCACAACATGATGGTCTTTACTTCTTCTTCTTCTTCTTCTTCTCCTCCTCCTCCTCCTCCTCCTTCTTCTTCTTCTTCTTTTGTCTAATTGTTTTTTTCTAGAGATTCCTTATTTATGCTAAATAAAAGTGGTAAAAGTTGGAAGTTTTATATTGTTCCAGATATTCCACACAGGAAGCCTTCTAAGCTTTTTCTCATTTGTTATAGGTTTCATCAGTTGATGGGAGATGCCATTATGTATATTTGTTTCTCATACTGGTTAATGAATAAAGCACTGTTGGCCAATAGGAAAGGAAGATAGGAGGGACTAGGAGACAAGGAGGAATGAGGAAGTAGTAAGGAGGGTCAAGATGGAGAGTCTGGAGAGAATAGAATTGCCAGTCACCTCTCGCTGGTAAGACCACGTGGAAATACATAGAAATGAGTTAATACTTAAGACATAGCTAGCCTATAAGAAACAAGTAACTGGTCAACAGCATAATATCAAATACAAAGTCTCTGTGTATTATTTGGGGCCATGCGGCGGCGGGACAAGACTAGGCGGCGGGAAGAAAAACACATACTCCTTACAATCAGTTATTGCCTTATTAGTAGGAGAACTACTTCAGGACACTGGAATGAGTGAAGACCAGTATTTGCAGAAGAGCCTCAAACCATAGAACCAAAAGTAAACATATACAGATGAGGTTACATCAAGTAAAAAACCTATGCAATGAAAGAAAGTATCAATAGAGTGAAAAGACAAAGGGTAGATGGGAATGACAAAAAAAAAATGTTTGTAAAATGTATACCTGAAGTGGAGTTGACATCTAGAAGTACAAGAACTGCAAGAAAGAAAACAAAACTCTAGGAACAAAAAAGATCAAACAAAACAAAAATGAGCAAACCCCCCAAACTCCCTAGCAACCTATTAAGAAAATAGACATAAAAACATAAAACTCATTGGACCTAAAATCATAGTGCTCAGAAGAAGGCAAATGGCCATTCAGAACATGAAAAAATTTCCATACTGAATCTCATTCTCAAGGAAACACAAACAAAAAACATAATTAAATATGACCTGACTTCAATAAAATTGCTATTATCAAATAGACTAAAGATTACAAATACAGACAAGGATGAATAGAAAAGAAAACTCTTCCATGCTGTTGATAGGAATCCAAATTAACTTAGCTACTGGAGACAAAAGTATGATCCAGAAAACAAACTCTCGAAGGAAATAAAATGGGAACAAACTATGTTCATCAACTGATCCAAGGATTGAGAAAATGTGTGAATATACACACAGTTGGATAGTATTCAGCTGTACAAGGAGGCAATACTGCCTGTCATCTATAATGACATAGATTGAATTACAAATCATTATATTTAGTGACATGAACAAGTTCATGATGGTCTTTTTTTGAGCTTTTTATTTAAATTAAAAACAATCTTATTTTAATTTCCAGCCCAGTTACCTCTCGCTCCTGTTCTTCTATGTCCCACACTAACCCCTTCATCCCACCTCCCATCTACTCCTCAGGGAGGGTGAGGCCACCCTCCCTGGGAGATCATCAAAGGCTGTCACATCATTTAGGGCAGGGCCTAGGTGCTGCCCTGTGTAACTAGGCTGAGAGAATATCCCTCTACAGGGAATGGGCTCCCATAGTCCCTTCATGTACTATAGATAAATACTGGTTCCACTGCCAGAGGTCCCATAGACTTCCTTGGTCTCCCAACTGACACCCATGGCCAGGGGGTCTGGTTTAGACCTGTGCTGGTTCTCCAGTTGTCAGATTGACATTTGTGTGCTCCCACTTCCTCAGGTCAGCTGTTTCTGTGGGTTTCCCCAGCATGGTCTTGACCCCTTTGCTCATTGCTTGTTCCTCTCTACAACTGGATTCCAGTTCAGCTCAGTGCTTAGCTGTGGATCTCTGTTCTGCTTCCATCAGCTACTGGATGAAGGCTCTAGTACGGCATTTAAGGTAGTCATCAATCTCATTATAGAGGAAGGACACATGAGGTAACCTCTCCACTCTTGCTTAGATTCCTAGTTTGGGTCATCCTTGTGGATCTCTGGACATTTCCTTAAGAAATTGCCATCAGGGAAATGCAAATCAAAACAACTCTTAGATACCATCTTACTCCTGTCAGAATGGCTAAAATAAAAAACACCAAAGACAGCTTATGCTGGAGAGGATGTGGAGAAAGGGGGACACTCCTCCATTGCTGGTGGGAGTGCAAACTTGTGCAGCCACTTTGGAAATTAGGATGGCAGTTTCTTAGAAAAATGGGAACCAATCTACCTCAAGATCCAGTAATTCCACTCTTAGGAATATAGCCAAAGGATTCACATTCATACCACAAGGACATCTGTTCTACTATGTTCATAGCAACATTATTTGTAATAGCCAGAACCTAGAAGCAACCTAGATGACCTACCACCAAAGAATGGATAAAGAAAATGTGGTACATTTATACAATAGAGTACTAACGCGGTTAAATAAGGATCTGGATAAACAAATAGGCCAAATAGATGTTTATTCAGGGAGAAATAACTTACAACCTAGACAGATGAACACCAGGAAATTCAGCCCGATCCTCTCCTGTCCGAGTCAAGCCAGAAAGAGAGCGCCTTTCCTGGCTCCCTCTGACCTCCTTCCACAGGTCACTCCGCCCATGGCTCCACACCCCCAATGGGCGTGGTGAGTGCCATAGAACTATCTCACTACAATTCCCCTTTTAGTCTAAAGAAAAGATTTAGGCTTAATACAAAACTATATACAAAACAGTGAATAACAAGTGTGCTCTAAGAAAAGGAAAATCGAGAACAAAATGACCTACATATCTAGTCCTAGGGTGAGGGCATAATGGAGTTTACAATAGAGTAGTCCTAAGCTGGAAAACGTAAGTCTAGTACCTAATATATCTAACTAGGAAGAGAGAATAATAGTTGTGATAGTTTAATCTTCAACTTCATCCAGACCTGAGAAGGAAATTAACAATACTAGAGTAGACAGGAAATGCGGATGGACAACTTCCAAAAGGTGCAGCAAGGACAGAAACAGCAAGCCACCTGAACAGTCACCCTAGGTCTCACAGCAACGTTGGTATCTATCTATCTATCTATCTATCTATCTATCTATCTATCTATCTATCATCTATCCATCCATCATCTAATCATCTATCTATCTAAAACCTAGGATCCACAAATAAAAGAAAATTGGAAATATTTATTGTTCTTAGTCTGGCTTATTTTGTAGTGCCATGACTCTGACAGGTAATTCCATCCTCACATGTCTGAATCTGAATCTTCTGCCATCCACTGATAAGGACTGATGTCAAGATGTTATGTCCACTCACTCCACTAAGGCAATTTTTTTTATTAAAATCTTTTAATGTAATATTTTTTAAATGCTTATTTGTTTTTTAGACTGGGTTTCACTTTGTAGTTTTGGCTGGCTGGCCTGGAACTTATGATGTAGACCAGGTGACCTCCAACTTACAGAGACTGTTATTTTTCTGCCTCCCAAATGCTGGGAGTAAAAAGACTCTGAATTTAATCACATTTGCAAAGTCTCTTTTATCATGTAAGGTAGCACCTTCACACATCTCAATATTTTAACATGGTCATTTTTAGGCCATTATTTTGTGTTTCATGTAAGTCAACACTAACTAGGACCTTGACATTTTTTTTTTTTAACAATAGGAAATACAACACTTTCGCCTTTTTTCAATTTGCCAAATAAAGTCAAAGAAATGTGTATTAAGTCTATATGGAGGATTCTATGATGAAATGTGTTTTGATGTTCCCATGGCAGATGTATCACCCAGGGACACCCTCTTTGGAAACAGCAGGAGCCTCCTGCCTACTCTCTCTTTTAGCTTCAAATTTATCTTCCCACCAGATGCCAGCTCTAAACCACAGTGAACATCTCAGTTTATAGTCCTTTCAAGCTAAAATCTGTTACACTAGTAGAGAAATTGTAATACTTATGTAAATCAATAATTGTAATGTATGTGACACTATAATTCATGGCATGCCCAGAGTAGCACTCAGACTGTTTCTGTGTTAGCCTATCTAGCAACAGATACAACATAGCCCATTTGCTTATCTGTCTAGGTATCTTCTCAAATTTCTACCTTCTTTTTTTTTTTTATAAAGATGTAATAATTATGGTGAAAGAATAAAGAGTTGTATGATATTTGTTGGCTTTGTAAAGATTTAAACAGACAGACTATGTTTAATTGAAGCTGTGGAATAGTTTTCATCTTTCACTTTGAAAAGACACTCCCCATTTCTTAACATTGGAGGAATCTGTGTCTCAATTCAGTCCAGAGCACTCTCTAGTTCTGTTGAGCCATCTGTTGGGAGACTCTTCCCATTGGCTGAGAACCTTGGCTAGAATATCAGATAGCCTGGGTCTCATGCTAATGCTACCCACATGAGCAGTGGCCATTGCAAAATCATGCAACCTCTCTAATGTTCTTTCTATCTCAAGAGAGATGATGCTTTCTCTGCATTGTCAACTTGCCACCCTTGGGAAGAGAGAGTCTTAGAAAGTGCCTCCATCAGATTAGCCTGTAGGTGTGTCTATGGGGGCATTTTCCTGATTGCTAATTAATGTAGATGAGACCAGCCCAGTATGAGTGACTTAGGCACATGGGCCATTCCATCCTTTGTCAAGTGAGCCTGGCCTGTATAAGAAAGCTATGTGTACATGAGCTTGGGAGCAAGGCAGCTAGCAACCTACCTCTGGTGTTACTTAAGGCTTGGAAATCAGAACGCTTGACCAGTAAAATGACATGGAATTTGTTAGGGGAAAATAACTCACAGGAAACAAGTGACTATAGAGTGGCTCTAGGCCCAAGGATGCAGACCCTGCCACCTAGATGCTCTCCACAACATGAAGGGGCTTCTGAGCCCCAAATCAATCCTTTTATGGCCATGTCCTTACCTGTGACCACACCCAAAAGGGAGTGGTCAGTGCTACAGGTGGGGGTGGGGGTGAACAGTTACTACTTCAAGTACCTGCCTTGTTGGAGTTCCTGCCCTGATTTTGCTCAAAGAAGGACTGTAACTTTTAACATGAAATAAGCCTTTTTCTACCCAACATGAGTTTGGCCACTGTATTTAAATACATCAGCAGGAAACTAGTTAGGGCAAGAGAGAAAAGCAGTTGTCTACCCACGGACTTCTTGTGGGGATGTATCAGGTTGTATATTGCACGATGTTGGAATTTTGTAAAAGGACTTAATGCTGATTGTTGTTCTTTATCCAGGATGTTATGTCATATACTGGGTTCACAAAAGTGAGGAGGCAAGGGTGCTAGAGAAGTAACTTGTAGTAGTAGGCAAATGTCTGAGACTTTGTGGAGAGGCATCCAGTGAAAATAGCTGCCTGAGATTTGAAGGAGGGCAGAAGTGGATATACTAAGAACTGCTTCATAAATAAAATGACTTTTGGGAGAATTCTTGAGGAGGAACAGATATCTTTCAGTGGAACAGGTGTGTGTATGTATGTGTGTGTGTGTGTGTTTGTGCATGTGCTCACGTGTGTGTGGGCACATGTGTGGCATGAGTGCCTGAATTTGTGTGTAGTAAATGTCACATGCATTTTTGTTTGCATTGAGGACCCAGTGGATAAGTTGTTGCAAAGTAAGTGAGGATCAAGTTAAATTGAAGCACACAGATCTGCTCATACCAGATGCTCTCAAGAAGCAGTTTCAGTTGGTTTAAGGAGTGTAGAAACAGCATAGATCATCTGTATGTTTCTGTGGTATTCTCGTTTTCACCATGGTAGTTTGCATCACTCAGTGTGCAAATGCAATATTTACATCTTCATGGGGGGGGTGTCTTAAACCATGCATAGTCTTCAACATATGCAACTTCCAAGCAGAAAACCATCTAGATAAATGCAAAAAATGTCTTAAGAGGTGCAAAATGCAATCCCATTTTGCCAACCCTCACCAAAATTGTGAAGAAGGTAGATTTTTCATTCACCTTTCATTCCTTATCAGTTCACCTGAATCAATAACAAAAATATATATTCAGTCTTGTCATTTCTCATCTTTCCACAGCTATCACTCTAGTCAAAGCCTCATTATTTCTTATTGGGACTTGTGAAGCAGAATCCTTACTGGTCTACCTGTTTTTATTCTTGGTTTTTGACAGTCTTTTCCAGAAGCAGCCAGAGAAATTCACAAAACAAAACAAAACAAAAAACAAAAACAAAAACAAAAACAAAAAAACCAAAAAAAAAAAAAAAAAAAAAAAACAAAAAAAAAAAAAAAAAAACCCAACAACACCTCTCTACTTACAATGCCTTCCTGGATTTTCTTTCCATCTGGCTGTAATCTACTGAATCTGTCTTGGTCCCCCAATATCTTTCAAACTTCACTTTCCATCCAACTTTGGTTCTGTTTTTGTTTGAACATGGAGAACACCCTGCCACACTCTACTTCTCATCTACAAAATGGATCGTGACTGTGCTTCCCCAGATAGGGCAGAGCTCCATTCATTTGCTTTTCTGCCTATTACACATTTACCATGACTTTTGAAAACAAGTTGTTATACTATATATAGTTTATTGACATTTTTAAAAAATGTATTTTCTTCTTTCACAATTTCATACTTCTACCCAATGTATATTTGTTATGTCTACCTCTGGTTCTCTCTGTTTTTTCAAGAAGTCACCCCCTCCACACATTTCTCTTTCACACCTTAAAGTCTTCTCCATTATTTAAAAACTTCACTTACTGAGTGATCTGCTTCTGGAATGTTGACTGATCTTGTTGGCTTGATCGTGCAGCTAGCCATAGCTGTACTGAGTTCATGAGCACACTGGCCATGTCATGTCTACAGAAGGCAGCATTACACAGCACCCATTTTCTGACTTTTTAATTTCTTGCCGTTTCCTCTTACTCAGTGTTCCCAAACACTGAGGGTGGTTGATGTAGATCTTTCACTTGGGGGTGAACAGACAACACTCACTTACTCTTAGCTCTTTGATCATTTGTGAGTCTGTGCATGAACTGTAGAAAGAGGCTTTTCTGGCCAAGGGTGAAAACAGCACTAAGATGACTTGTTATGTCACCAAAAATATTAAGTGATGCTTATTGTCTATTTTTTCTTTTTACCCACCCCCCACATCAAACTATACACCAAAGAGGGAAAGACTTTTTCATCATTGTTATAGGCATAAATGTATATGTCATATAGATTACAGGACAAATTCCTTAATATTTGATTGAATAAAGTGCAGTGATTTTCTCTTGTTTCTTTTAGCACATTTTGGCCGTTTCTTACTTGTATACAATGAATTGTGATCATATTTTCCTTACTATTCTTGTTGATCCTCCCCTTCCTCACCACTATCCCTACTTTCATTTCTTTTTCGTGTGTGTGTGTGAGAGAGAGAGAGAAAGAAAGAGAGAGAGAGAAAGTGAGAGAGAGAGTATGTGTGTCTGCAAGTCAGTGGAGGTGGTCACAGCTATAATGTTTGTGGTTTGAAACCCATGTCACATACAGAAGAGAGCACAGTGCAATTCTTATCTCCATCTTCTCTTTCACAGTCTTTTCATCCTTGCTTTGTACTGTTCCTTGGCCTTGAAGTAGGTGATAAACATGTTTCATTTGGGTCCAAGAATTTGGTTTTACTTTATTCTCAGCACCAGGAGCCGTGAATCCGTGCATTGACTATTGTGTACTGATAAAGGAACTCTGATTAATGCTGAGAGTTGCACCACTTTTTGAGTTGAGTATGGGCATAAATACTTAGATGTTGAAGTATGTATTGAACCATACATTGAACAACTTAGGTGACATAGACAATGCTTTCAAAGGACACAAATCACCAAGCTCATTAAAGAAGATATTGACTGCCTGGGTAGTCTTGTAAATACAAAAGAATATGGATTTGTAATTGAAATCTTCCCTCAAAGAAAAATGGCCCAAATGACCCAACTGGCAAATTCTACATCATATTCAAAGAATCTGTATACTAACTCCCCCAAGAGGCAGACAGCAGGAGACATTTTCAATTGGGAAATAAAGGAATATTATTAATTTCATTACAAGCATCTATTAAACAAATCTATATCTACCTTTATACTTTTAAATGGTGAAACACTAAATGATCTCCCCCCTAAAAATAGAGAATCAAACTACTTTTAATATCTTCATTTAATACCTTGTTGAGTTTGTAGTGGTGTTTAAAGATATACAAAGGAGATCCTTAAGTACTAAAACTGTAAAGTTTAAAATGACCATGATTTAGATTATGTAAATAAATCCTAAAAAATATACAAAACAATCTATAAATAATGAATTTAACAAGAACTTCATGTAAAAAATAAAATTTATTTCTATACACCAGCAACAAACAAACGTTAAGAGTAAAGGAACAGAATGATTTATAATAGTAATTAAGCTATAAAATATCTGAAGGAAAAATTTTAAAACATTTGCAAAGCATTGACATTGCAAACTGGAAAACATGTCTGAAAGAAATCAAAGGCAGTCCAAGACACAATGATACTTCCATGGAGAATAAGAAAATGCAGTAATATTATAATGCCAATTTTTTTTTTTTGTTGACAAATCTGACTTGATTCTTGTCAAATCCCAGTTCAGCTTTTAGTTCAAAGATCATGTAAGGTTTACTTAATTAAAAATTAAGTAAACTTCCTATAAATAAAATACATCTAAAAGTGCTCCAATCATTTTGAAAAAAAAAATAAAACATGGTTCAAAATTTGTAGCACTTGATTTCTAAATTTGCTATCCAGTGCTGCCCACTCAAGCAGACTTCCATGAAGATGGGAACACAGATCAGAGGGATGGAAGCCTATTGATTTATTTTTGAATGTATGTGCCATGACAAGGCAAGGGGTAAATTCGAGTCTCATTATTAAATAGTGCTGCAATAACTGAGGAACTTTGAACAAGACAATAGATGCTCAATCCTTACTTCATACCACATTCACAATTTAGATGCAAGTCTATCACAGACTGAGGCAATGGCAAGAGAAAAGATTATAAAACCACATGTGTAAGAACTTAGGAGTTCTCACACAGGGCTTCTGGGAATGCATTGTGCTACAGCTATGTTGGAAAATATTTTTTTTCAGTTTCTTATGAAGTTGTCATACATTTATCATATTATGCAGATATTCATTTCTAGGTTTTAATCTAAGAAGTATGAACACAGCAGCACATAAAAATACATGTTCTTCATGAAGCTGTGTGATTCAGGAGGTGGGAAGAGTAGGGAGAGGGGAAAGAATGTGATCAAACATTTTGTATATAAATTTATTTTTTAAAATTGAAAAGAATACTGGTTCTTAATTCTTCACAGTGACTTTCTTTAAGATATTCCCCAAATGGGGACCTAATGAGTATTCACAGGTATGGGTACAACTTTTGGTATATTCACAAAAACAAAATGCCATCCAGAACAAAGAAAAACAAGTACTGCATACATGATATTCTAGATGAGCTACAAAGTCATCTCACACACACACACACACACACACACACACACACACACACACACACCTTCCTTACAGAAAGCAAACCAGTGCTTGTTAGCTAGGAGTCAGAGGTGAGGTCTCGAAGGCTGCGGGAAATCTTTTTGTAGTAATAACTGTGTTCTAGTTCATGATTGTGGGATGGTTATATACTCCTTATACATCTCTCAAAAATTCCTAGAATTAAAACTAATTGCTTAAAACATTTATTGCACATGTTATATCTCAATAAAACTGACCAAAATAAGAGAAAGAAAATGTCAATTAAAGTTAACACATGAAAAAGCTTAGCTAAAGCTGCTGGAATTGCTCAGGGAATGGCCTGCCAGCCAGCAGTCCTGGCTTCTCTAGGTTACCATGAGCCTGTGTGAAGCAACTCAGTATCATTCTTACCTCATTACCTAACTGTGTATTAACCCAGTACCCAGGCCATCACAGGGCTTCTGTGATGGTTATTTAGTCAATGTTAGGTGACAGATGGAAAATTAGGGGAAAAATATCACAGAACTATTGAAACTTTTTTACTCCTGAATGAAAACTCGAAAAATGGAAGTGAGATTGTTGACATTTTCTGTTTGCTTTCACCTCACTCTCCTGGTTGTTCAGCCTTTCCTATAAGCAAATAAAACCAAACCAAAATGATCATTTCTGTTACCAGTTCAGTTTATTCCAACAAATATTTAAATGAGTCATGTGGGCTGCCAAGACAAATGGGTGGCTTCATCCTGATTCTGCCACAGGTTCTGTTAAATACTCAATCTTGTCAGGCTTCCCTAGGGCCATAAACTTAAGCTTAGCTGACTCTATTGTTTTTGACAGCATAAAATGTATATAAATTGAGAGCTCATGAAGAAATATGGACTCCGAGGCCCGAGTTTTTATTGAGGTTATTTTTTTTCTTGTTATTAACCTTTTGGTAAATATATATCTTTTTCTTATGCAGTTCACATCAAGTGAAGCATCAAAAAGAGTATCTTAAGAGATTTTTAAAAAACTTCCCTTTTCTCTCCACTCCATTCATGTAACTGCATCATTTTGCCTCGTAAGAATTTTGTCTCTCAAGTAAGTCTTGCATTCTCTGAATGCCACATTATAATTTTAGTTTCAAGAGTATTTTCATTAATAGGTGAAAGCTAAGGAGTTTTATTATATTATTATATAATATTTTTTTAAACACAGAATAAAGGTTGATTAGCACCTGTAGTGGACATCCCCCACTTTGCCCAGTGATGCTCTTTCCAGGACCAGCATCCTCAATTATTGTAGGCAACTTCTTCCCAGATGTTATATGCATGTTTGTTGCCATCAAAGTCTCCTGTTTTATATAGCCAAGGATCATATGATATGACCCAAACTAGGTTAGTCCAATTCTTTCCTCTGGGAAGTTTGAGTTTTAAAAGAACTTTCCCAAGAGTGAGAAGTGGAGCCAAGTCTCCACTGAAATTGTATTCTGAAAAGTAGCTCATTTCTGGTTCCGGGAACGTCCCAAAGCATTCTATATATTGTATTAGAAAAAAAAATGTTTGTTTGTTGGGGCCTATAGCTCCCTATGAATTCTTCTATTAAGTTTCCCCTTCTCATTGCACTTTAAGTTTTTGTTCATTTTACTGGGTTGTTTTAATCAGCTGAAGAACACAGAGCAACAAATTTCCATGAATATCCCCCAATTTCCTGTGCAAGTGGAAAGTGAATATAAATCCCTGGTGGATCCAACCCATGACCTCCAATTCTTCCAGAAACTCTGTGTTCACTCTACCTCCCTCACTTCCTTCTGCTCTCATAGGCTCACCTGGAGTCCACCATCACCTGGCTTCCTACCTTTTCTTGTGCATTCTTCTCTCTGTCTACTTTCTTGTTTACCTGCACTCACAATCACCATTTTCAGATGTTGGCTTTTCCTGTTTTAAAAATAAAAACTGTTAGGCTCTTGGAGACACCTATGGTTGCCAAGTCTAAATCTATTTTAGTTTGAGAACACAACCGGCTATTTCCATGTCAGCAGAGCTCAGGTCAGAGGTTAGAGACAGGGCCGCTCTCTACATATACTTGCATTCAATTGCTTGTGTTTTAACTTTGCATATACTACCGTCAGAGTTGGGAACTCAAGTCCTCCAGCTTTTCCAAGAGTTTAGAGGTTCTTGGAATCCCAATTGACTTCTTTTTGGCTTACCCTTCTCCAGTCCCTCACTGGATTTAGGTTTCTGGTTGAGATAGGACATTTTTTTCTAGCCTGTAATATTTCACCATCTCTTTATTTTTCCTTCATCTTTAACTTCATATTTTAAGAGCGTTTTTTACTGCCATTTAAATGCGGCTGCAAAGGAAGGCAGGGGTAAATAAGTGCATGGCTTGCCATGTTTACTAGCTCTGTTATTTCTCTATCGACTTTGCAGGCTGGAAAACATCTTAACACTGTCTAGTTAACACCTTCTTTTCCCCATTCTTGTACTTTGATCTGTGTAATGAAGACATTATCTATCTTATTTCCCCCACAAAGTTACTTGGCTTTCAAAAATGATGCAGCATTTGAAGTATTCTATGGTTTTTAAAGTTTTATGAAAATAAGAAATATTTACTAAGAGTCATATCTTTTAACCACCAACATTTATTGTTCATCAACACATGGAAATGTGGTAGTTTGTAGCTGCTTAGCATTTGTCAGTGGCTATTCTGCCAATAGGCAGTACTTTGAAGACAAAGCATAAAAATGGCCATTATTGTCAAACAAATCTCACAGGAGTAAATTAGTACATAACAAAGATATGTGTATATTTGTTACAGTTAAAATTTAGCATGTTTCAAACAATTTATAATAAATAATACAATAATGTTATTTTAATGCCACACATATTACAAAGCAGCTACAATTTAATTACTAAAAAAAAAAAATAGGCTGGAGTCAGAGATAGCCTCAAAAATTTGGACCTATTAGTTTATGTCTTAACAGATGGACAGCACTGTGAAAGGAAAGGATGGAAGATATTTCACATATACTCAAAGACATGAAAATTTGGCAGATTAATCTAGTGTGAGTGGGAGCAGAAATTCATTGGGCAATGAGGTGGTCCACAGATTGAAGGGTTAATCTGATGTCTGAGCCTTGTTTGGTAAAACCCTCTAAATAAGGAGTGTGACTTTCTCCCACATTTAACAATATGATAGAAATTTGTTTATTTGCATGTAAATAAAAAATCAGCTAAACTCATTGTTTTATCACTCGTGGATGAAGACCACAGATTTCCATTTACCACAAAGAGCAAGAGAAGAAATGTTACATAGCAAGAAAGGTCAATTCTGGGCATGGTGGTAAGGTGATAATTTGTTTATGATTTATTAAAGCCACTGGAGATCAAAACAACAAAACAGCTTTACTTGTTAGCCATAGAAGCCAGGCAATGGTGGCACACACCTTTAATCCCAGGACTCAGGATTAAGAGGTAGAAGGATCTCTGTCAGTTTAGGGCCACACTGACTATATGAAATTGATCAGTCCTAAAAGAAACAGCTCACACAAAGGTGATCTCAGCACCTGGGATAACACACCTTTAATCCTAGCACTGGAGACAGGAGTGAAATGGCTGGGTGGAGAAAGGAAATAAAAGGAGGAGGAGACAGGAACTGAGAGCTTTTGCCTCTGAGGATTTGTGGAGACAAAGTTGCTGTTTCAGCTTGGTAGAGGTAAGATTCCTGGCTTCTCTGCTTTGCTTCTCTGGTCTTCAGCTTGAAGCTTGAACCCCAATATTTATCTCTGGGTTTTATTTTTTCATGTTACATGGTGGTTGTATGCCTTTAATCCCAACCATAGGGAGGCAGAGGCAGGTAGCACTCTGTGAGTTTGAGTCCAGCCTGGTCTACATATAGAGCACTGGGAGCCATGGCTACATAAAAAAAAAAAAAAAAGACTTCAAAAAAGAAAAAAGAAAATAATGTTTAGTTTTGTTTGTTTTTCCATACAAGACTTCTGAGACCTTCAATAAGCCACCTACCTGAATCCTTCATGGGAATTAAAATACCCTCTTTCTCAGATAGCTCCAGATGACCTAGCTGCAGTCTCTTTAGTGGAAGGTATCTAAATCTGGGCATAATTTTAAGGAAGGATTCGATCCTTTGATACCATGAATCTTTTTAAACTGGCATATTTGGAAGTAAAGATGATGATAATATGAGGAATATAAAAGGTAATTATCAGGTATTTGGGCTCCAGTCTCTTTAAGATACACCCAGCAGATTCTTTGGGGCCTATGAGTTGCAATATGTTGGAAATTAACATGTGTAAAGATGCTATTTAAGAGTCACAGGTAACTAACACATGAATAATTACCTCCCACTAACACTTAATTGTGATGTCTAGAGACCAGTATGTGTGGCATATGAAAACATTCATATTGGGAATATATGGTCATAAGCTTCAGTCCCAGAGAGCTTTTTTTTTTTTTTTTTTTTTTTTTTTTTTTGTCGAGGAACACACAGATAATAACAATTTGCACTGCCAGTTTTACATCTACTTCAGAAAACTGTCCCATAAGAAAACAGTCACGCAGGATCTGGTTGCAACCACACTGATGAAATATACCTAGCTCTCCTCAAGACCTTTTTAGAGGAAGTGACCCAATAAGATGGAAGTTATTATAGTCACAGGGTCCTGCTTGTGATTCCAACAAAACAGCACACTAGGAACCACCTTAGCCTATTAAGGTGGTATCCAAGGAAACCATTAAACTCATGGCAGATAAACATTTACTACTAACATTTGCTATTCTTTGGATACTTAGTTGAGATAGCACGTCCTTTAACCAAATATCCCCTTATAGAAGAAAACTGTATAATTACACAAATTATTGGACCCAAGATTCCTCATCTCATTGCATTTCTTCATGAACATACACATATCTAAATGTAATCTACATTTCATAAACTTGGGTGAGGAATTCACAGTGGACCCTATAGAGAACCCAAGTGACTTGCTCCAATGCCAGCTTAAATGACTGGATCCAAAGCCCAGGCTTATCACTTACAACCTACATAACCTTCAGTACATCACTGAACTGTTTTTGTGCCTCAAATGAATCACTTGAAAATGAGTAGTAGGAGTGGCATACACTGAACATTGTTTTGAGGATCACATGGACTGGTCTGTGTAATGTGCTAGGGTCAGTACCCAGCATCTGTCTACTCAATAAATGTCAGTTATTTTACTCTTCTCTACAATGAGCTGCTCATATGTCTTTAGATGGCACCGCTTTAGGCACTTCATGGCATTTATCTTGATTTGAATTGCACAGTTGTTTATTGTTTAGTTTGTCATCTTTATTGGAAATAAAACTTCAGGACAGCAGGGACAACATCTGTTTTAACCATCCATGTACCATGTAGTGCCTGGCAATTTCAAGGGGGTCAAGATGTTGCTGTTTGATAATCATGTTGTTAACTGAAATCACAGTTCCTATCAGGGGTGTTAAAACAGTCAAAAGAAGGAATAAATATAGTACTTTGTATCACATTGGGAGCTCAAAGCACAGAGTGTCTGTGCATTCATCTCTGTCACTGACAGGAAGCCTCTACACTAGACCATGGGAGGAACTCATCTCTGCCATGTTTTCCACAATCCCCAGCAATAACAACAAAATACACACAAGTCAGGCAAAAAGCAGTTCCTGAAGTTGAAAAGTTTTCTTTGCAAGGTAATTTCATTGTTGGTGACAGCGACTGGTAACGAAATCTAAGGGTTACAAACTGAGATATCAAGGGCTGAGCTTGAATCCTTCCTCATATGTACACTTCATTTCAATCGGATGCATTACAATAACAGCAGACTGGGAAGCCAGCATTTAAAAGTACAAAAATGATTCAAAGACTACAAGAATTTTGTATTGTTCTTGAAAAAAAATGCCAGGTGGGCATGAAAGACTGATACCTTCATGTGGCAACAAGAAGATGAGTGTTCAGAGATAGGCCCAGTTATTCAGAAGAACTTGCACTTCAATGTACCCATGGAGCCATTTTGGCTGTGTGTGTGTGTGTGTGTGTGTGTCTCCTATTTGGCTTTAAGCTTACTTGGAATTGATGCTACTTAAAGAATTCAAGATGTCTTTATAGTAACAATTTGGTCCATGTAAGCAATACCTCTTTCATTTTCAGAAGAAAAGACTTTTACTTTGACTGCCTTTTCCATTCTGTCTCACTCACCTTGCTGAATTTTCTGTAGCATCTGATATGAGTGTCAAGAGAAATTTCAAATTACAGTTCATTTACTCTGGTTAAACATAAGGAGGAAAAAGCAATTACCAGAGTGAAATGATGGAATTAAAGATTCTTCTTGCAACCTGGTTAGGTATTTAGTGTTTGGTGAGCACTGGAAAAGATAAATACAGTTTCTAAGGAGGACTATATCAATCTACAATCATGAATAAAAGCTTCTAAACATGATTTTGATATCAAGCATATGGTTTGCAAACAAAAATCATTCTTTTCCCAGGTAGAAAGTGTTAGTTGACAACACACTGCAACTCTTTTTGTATTTCTAAATTGGAAAGTGATTCTTTAGTGGTGAATAAATTTCTTTACCAACAACAGTTTTGTGTTTTTTTTTCTACTGAAAAAATATGCTCCTAGAGAGATGGAGCTTTACAAGAGACCACACAGATGGTCTGTAGGAAATCTTATAAATATAATCCCATATAAACAGAGTAAATGTGTTCTTCATATGAGGATAAAATGTTAATTAGTTTAGTTACAAATCTGCGACACATTAGGAGTTTAAATTGAATGGATTGGCTATTTAATTTGATAGATTACAAGAAGAAACCATAGGCAGACTGCTGACTAACCCAACATGGATGTCTCATCTTTAATTCAACTCCAGTTGAAAATATGCCTCATTTACTGGGGAGTTCTGTGAATGATCATGTATATTCAACTCATGCTAGAAAGGGCCACATATGCCAGTCTCTCTTCAGTGCAATCATGTGATCACTCTATTGTCATTTGGACCACGCACATAAGAGTTAGTCACAAAGCAGTCAGGGCTGTCCCCATGAAGATAAAACACTGGAATGTGGTGATTTTGTTCTCCCAGTTTTGAAAGGGTATGATTTTAGTGGTGGATTATAGTTATTCTGCACAGAGCAAAATAAGGAAGAGAGAGGAATCACATCAGAAAAAGACAGAAGAGAAAGACTATTGCATCAAGAACATTCTAGGGTACAGGAATGAGTTACTTAAGGATGCAACCTCTTTGTAATACTGTGAGAGACACTGTGAATATTGCAGGGTTAAGTGCCATTCTGTTGCAAAGCTGAATCTCAGGGATGATCACTCTCTAAAATTTCTTTCTAGCCTCATGAGTTTTCATCACTGGCATTCACAGCCATCACACTATCACTTCTGGCTAGCCTACTTTGCTCAGTTCCAGAAACATTGCCCAGTAACTGTACTCAACAAAGATTATAAAAAAAAAGAAAACAAACAAAAAGGCGACTTTATTTAGTATTGTCATACATTATTTCCTACCTCATTTGGCCAAGTCGTATTTTAATAGTCACTGATGGTTTTCTAAAGTTTCATTATGAAATTATCCTGGGAAGACAAACAAAAGATCTAGGATCTCGTTTTCTCCACACTTCATAGCATTATCTCTGACAGAAACAAGTGTAGTGTTTCCTTTGCATTAGCAGAGAAAGGAAAAGTGGATCAAAACAACTCAGCCTCACTGACTCCCATCTGATAAGGGGTGCACTCTTCAATTTGATAGGGGCTCTGGTCAATGAGCCTTTAACCATAAATGTTTTTAGTAACTGTCAACTGAAAAGACAATATTTCAGTGAAATATAAGTAATTTGCTATTCAATTATTTTATACTTATATTAAAAATAGAACACAACTCCATATTTTAATAGGCAATTTTCATAAGAATACTTAGTTATATGAGTCTGGTTGATGACTGATAATTGGTCCTTCTTTCCACTGTTTGTAGAACCACAGTTATCCATCCTCCCCATATGATTAGGTCTTAAAAAACGAATGTCACTTATGGTTTAACAGCATGAAAGGAACAATGAAGTTCATTTTATAGGCATCTGAACCTAGATCTAAACTGTGATTGTATCTTTTAGATGAGAGTAATAGTTTTTAAATAGAATGAAACCCTTCCTAATTTTAAAAGAGTATGTTGGCTTTAATAGAAGTATACACTTTAGTCCCATCACTAAAAAAGGCTGTTGAGGCAGGACCAGCTGGGCAGTATCAGACTCTTCAACACTGTTCAACATCAAAGGAGCCCATCCAGGGTTTTATCCAGGGACTAGCTCAAGGGCTGGTACACAAAATACATGGCATTATAATTTAACCCAATGTTCTGAGCTACCATGAGAACCAGAAGGTGTATTTGGTGCATGTTCCTGATGATGCTAGATTCTCAGAGTCATAGATCTGTTGTGGACTTGAACTCTATTCTCAAACAGTTTCTAGCTAGTGGAGAGAAGGCAAACAAAAAGACAGTTCAAAGTACATATATAAAAATGAAGTACACAATGGAATGGGGTACTCCTCATGGTAGAATGAACATAGATGTGATTGTATTATAAACATTATAATCTGAGGCCAACTTTTATGTATCTCCTTTGGTGACATACTAGTCTTTCAGGGTTTCTAGACAATGTTTTGAAAAGCAACAAAAAAGCACATCTTGAAGTTATTTCTATTTTGACGACTGAGATTTCTGGTCCCCTAAAGTTGAGCGAAGTTCTAGACATGTTCTATTGGTTAATCTTCATAAGTCACTGGCAACATAATTTTCCCAAATTGATATTTTATATTAGCTGCTAGTATCCTGTGATTTATACTTTCTTTTTTTTAACATTTCAAATGGGTCAGTTCTGAGTCTATGGGATGCTCTTCTATGGGAACCTAAAGATCTTAGTCAGATATTCTAGGCTAAATCAACTGCAACTCATTCATCATGTTCAGATCCAATCATAATTTCCCATTTCTGGTTACAAACAATGAACGTGAACTGGAGGAAACAACTGATGAGGTGGTGTGCTTGGGATGTTTCAGTGGCACGTGCTACACTCACACACCAAGTCTTTGTCTGAGCATCTACCCAGAAAGTGGGGCTTAACAGAGAGGTAAGATTGACAGAGGCCTGGGAAATGGTAAAGGATGAAACTTTTCAGATCCATAGCACTTGCCAAGGGTTTGTTCCTGGCTATCCTTTCCATTTTGGCTTTGCACTCTGTTTCACTTTCCCTATTGTATACTGAGAAATTGATTAAAATGTAGAAACATTATTCAATGTTCTCATCCTTTAATGTATCAGATTCAGTTAGATTTTCAAATAAAGACAATAGAGTGAAGTCAGATATAGAAGGAAAGTAAGGCAGGAGGGATTTGGGGAAAATATCTCATAAGTGCCAAAACTTGGTAAGCTTTTACTGTCAATGTTCTGGGAACAATGGAGGTGAAAATATGACCAAGCCTCCAACCTAACTTTAATATGAAAGTGAAGGGTGTGACCCAAGGGGTACTGACCACAGAGGAGACAAAGGGTTAGATGTGGAGGTGGCTAAGAAGAAATCCTTTATACTGATCAGATGCCCAAAGTTCAGAGATTTTTCTGTACCCTGCATATGTCAGCTCTCAGAAGAGAAGGGGTGTGGGCAGTGTCTTAATTCAGTATTTTAACAACACATGTTCTGAGAATTCAAGGGTTGACATGGAACTATAAATCATTCTACACCCCTCCTGAAGGTTGAAAATGCTCTACCCTTACACACATTCTACAATGTAAACTTGCCTTCATAGGTACTATTTGTGCATAATTTCATTACCACAAGGAACAGAGTGGGTGATGCACCTTATACTCCATGGCTACCACAGAGTACAAGGATGAATGTTTAAGGGCAGACACAGATGTCCCCCTAAATTTTCCAAGCCTGGTTTGTGTTTTCATCTACCCCGCCCCGACTCCCATTCTCTATAATGGAAGTCAGGTGGTAACACCCTAATGCAAACTCTGTGGAAATCTAGGAGATGGTATAATGATGCTTTTTGCTTTGTTATGGAAGCATTTATATGGGACAGAGGTTCAACTGTCCATGAAATGATGCACTAATCTCCAGAGTTCACAATGTAATTTGGAGTTTATTTTCTTCTCCATGTGCATGCAATTGTAAAGGTAATTGCCACCCTGAAGGTAAAGAAAGGCGGAATGTCCCCCTCGCATCACACAGCTATAGTCTGAGCTGTCTCAGAACCAGGTACATCCTTATTGCACCCAGAGAAATAGTTCAGGGGACCAGCTCACCTCCCCATCATTTGCAGGCTTTTGGAAAACACCTGGTCTTTATTTGACAAGGCTTTTCATTTCTCAGGAAATATTCTGTTGTGAATAACTAGTTAAATTTCAAGCCTGAATAGTAATCTTAGTTGATTTAATACAATCAGCCAAGGACCAGTTCTCTTGTTCCTCAGATTTACAAATTCTTTTTGGGTGTCATAGGTGTTTAAAATCTGAAACCAAACCAGCTTAAGCATACAAAGGGCTGACTTTAGATGTTCTGGGTATTTAGCAGGTTCACTGCCAGCCCAATGATGTTCCTTCGACTACAGAGACCATGAATCAGAGAGCTATCATCCATGTTTACGAAGTAAAGTCACTGTGTTAATATTTATTTATTTATGTATTTATCATGTGTGTGTTCATGTGTGGATCTCTGGGGTAGATAACTGGCATCTCTCTCCCTCACTGTTTCTTTTCCTTTGAGGCAGAGTCTCATTGAACCTGGAGCTTGCTGATTCAGCTGGACCAACTGCCTCGTCTCCCTTGCAGTAGGATTATGGGCTAGTACCACCATGCCTGGCTGTTTTTCATGGTGCTGAGATCTGAACTCACATCCTCATGCTTGTGCGACAAGTGCCTTAATGACTGGGCCATCTTGCTAGCCTATCTGAAATTATTTTTAGAAATTTAAATTAAATATCTTAAAAAGGATTGCCTGCCTTCATTTCACAGTGACTCTGTCACATGATTATATTATAAAACTATAAAAATAGTTTCTAATTATAATTCTTTTATCATTTTATCAAATTACCATATGAGACATCACCTGCCATTTAACTGTCCTCCACATCGAGCTCTTAGGGTCTCAGAGTATAAAATCTATTTGAATCTTTAAATATCACTGTTCCCCCCCCCCAACTTGACTGAACACTCCTCAAGGGATGCAAAAGACATATAAGGTAGTTTATTCTTCCCCCCTAGCATAGAGTAGAGTTCATTAGTGGAACTTAATAAATGCTCAAATGCACATTGATTGATTGTCAGCATTCTGCTCTATGATTCCTCTTACTATTTCAGATGCTGAAAGGCCTCTATCAGAATCATCATAAACGTCATTCATGACATAATTCTGGCTGCTACATAAAATTTAGCCATGAGTTCTCCTAATTGTAAGAATAAGTGAATGAATATTGACTGGCAAAGCAGTCATACATGAGTTGAGGTTGGTATTTGCAGCAATTGGCATGATATTTATTGGATTTACCTATAACACATCACTGCTTTACAAAAGTAAACAGATTAAGACACAAGTAGACTTGGTGGGACAATCAAGATACTCCATGGAGATGGCCTCTTTAGAGTTTTCACATGGTAGAAAGGACAGTATCAATTTCACTTATGAGGATGGGACCCCTAAAACGGTTCATTTTAATGCTATTTCCTAAAGATTAGCTTTCCACACTTCAAACACTGCCTTAGAAGTTTCTTTGTAAGGATGAGAACATTACCCAATTCTGTAGTGTGGTGGTGTATGGAAAAGAGACACAATTATCTACTGTCACATTACCACAACCATTTTCAAGAAAATATGGGTAATTTGAATTTAGAGATTGTCCTAATAGCCAGCTGCCGAGTTAGCTGCTGAGCCACTGCATGGTCTGTTATTTCAGAAACGTAGGTAGCATTGTGATCTTTATAATAAACAGAGGCTCAGAGAGATTTTGGTTTATCGGACTTCATGTAGTAAATACCTAAGTAGCATGAGCCTATAGCAACCACTCTGAGGTGTCATCAAGTGATGGGAAACAGTGAGGTATGTGCCACATGGTTGATTAGTTCATGGCTCCTTTATAATAGTAGAGGATTTCTCATCGAAACACATACTAGGAAAGGCAGATAAATGTTCTACAAGAGGAACAATGGAGCAGCCGGGTTTGCAGAAGCAGCGGAGAGCGGAGTGACCTCTGTCTATGCAGAACATGGATCATAATTGCTAACTTCTCTGAATCAGAGCAACAGGGAGGAATCTGCTTTGACTTTCACAGGGTTTTACCTGGTGGTCAACACATGAGCAGTGAGTGGCCTTCTCATTTAATATATTATGGCTGTTCTCATAGATTTCAATAAACTGCTGTGACAATGAAATCTGGGGAAGAGGTAAAAATAAAGGGTGTTCCTGTTGATCCTAGCACTGAGCTGAGGAACCATGAGCACCTTGTTGATCCTGGTCTGGAAATGGGTGTTACAGTGTTACATGCAATATGCAAGTGTATTTTATTAAAATGCTATAAGAATCTCAAATATAATTATAAAATGCTTACGACAATACTAAGTCATAAAAATCTTTCAAATTATAATTAGCATTTGAAAGGTAAATGTTGGACTTTCTGGTCCTCTCAGTCTTATAATCTTTCCGACACCCCTTTTGAGGTGATCCCTGAGCATTGGGTGCAGGTGTTGTGCTATAGATGCATTTGATCTCTGCATTTGTGGTTTTTCTATAATGATCTTCATATGCTGCAATGAGAAGCTTCTTTGATACAGGCTTTTCTAGAAAGGACAGAGAAGCTGCACCCATGACACAGCAATAATATGGCTGTCTAAACAGGGCTTGAACAATGACAATACCAATAGATGTGCTAACGTGAAAGGGAGAAATCTGCTAAGGCCCTACACCAAGACAAAGGGGGACAGGCAACTAATGACTGCTGAGGGAGAGAGAGAGAGAGCTTTACTCTCTCAGGGATGAGTCCCCTAGTGGGTTCCTCAAAACAAAGTGGTCAGTCCTGAAGTTATATACACACAAACAGCACTAAACAGACTCAGCAGATTGCATTTATATAATGATATGTTTGTGTGTGTGTGTGTGTGTGTGTGTGTGTGTGTAAAACAATAGTAATCAAAGATTAAGAGGTCATGAACTTGAGAGGGAATGAATTGGGGTAAATGGATGGGTTGCAGGGAAGGGATGTGGGAGGGGTTGGAGGAGGGAAAAGGAAAGAAGTGATGTAATTATATTGTAATTTTAAAAGAAAAGACTTGATGCCCTTTCAGCAGGGAAAGATTTAATGATGTTTTCCTTATGAAATTAAATGATACTTCTTGCCACTGGAGTCTGAAGAATCAGATGCACACATACATGAAAAACATGACAGTCCTAGGAAAATAGAGATTAAAAAGTAGTATTTATGTACCCAGCTAATCCCCAACCCCACAGGCTGGAAAATTTGGTAAGGTACTCTATTACAATCTTGTTTTTATTTGGTGTTAATTCCCAACATTCATGTCTCTTGGCCCACAACTACTTGTCACACCAGTTCCAACATCCTCTTATGGTCTTTGCCAGTACCAGCCCCCCCCCCCAAGCATGCACATACACACATACACAATACATATATACAAACACATACACACATATACACATAGATACACTTGCACATACACTCCAAAATTAAATTAAAAAATGTTTGAAACTGTTTAACAAATAAGAATAAGTACATATTTATTCAGGAAAATATTTGAATTTGGAGCAATGCTAAAATAACTACTTACCATCCATTCAGGAGAACACATTTGTGCTATAATTTAAATGTTCTCTTGAGTCCATTTAAGTAGGTTTTCAAATTTCCCCTCCTAGGGAAAAAATGAAACAATGGACACGTTTGCTTCCATGTGCAAGCAATTCTGTAGGGTATACAGTTTTAAAAGCAGAATCCCAGAACCAAATTGCATGTATATTTAAAAACGCATTATGGGGTTTGCAAAATTAGCTCTATTAAAATTTCCCCCATTGGTAGAATAAACTTTCCCTCAACACCTGCATGTGTCTGTCTTTTTCATTTCTGTTAACCTAATAGGTGAAAAACACTATCTCTGCTTTTAAGAATGAGATTTTCAAACTTTAAATGACAGGTAAGAAACTATGGCCAGGAGAATTCCTTTAGGAAACCATTATTCTAATATGACAAAGTTAATCACGATAGTGAGGAGGAGATAGGCTATTTTGAAGTCAAGAATTCACACCATGAAATAGAGAAGATTTGGACTAAGAATAGGTGTGTATGAGAATGACATGCTCACAAGAAATAAAGCACAGAACCTGCCAATATGTGAACTGAAAAGCACTTTTAAAAATTCATTTCCCCAAAAAGGGGATTCATAGTTCTTTCTCCCAATTTTATCCTTCCCCTTAGAGCTTTTAAAATTCGCATTTCTACTTTTACCATCACATTTTTTCTCTGGGGAATTAGCCCTTATATGTTTGGCACAAACATATTACATTGGGATTTTTATTCTATTCTTCCAGTTAGGAAATGATGAAAGATGTCCACTAGGGAGATGAGTTGGGACTGAACAGGAGGGAGAGGTTCAAGAAGACTCTGAGGAGGCATGGAAGGGAAGCATGGACTAACTTACTTAACAGCATCAGTTTAAGTTATTGAAACATGGTTACTGAAAACAACAGGAGGAAAAAGTCTAAGGGGGGCGGGGACTAGACTTGAGGCATGTTCTGTTTGAGGAGCTGCTGGTGCTGGGACATCCAAAGGTGATGATTTGGAAATTCCACTGTAAATTTCAGAAAATCAATTATATTGAAGCAGTATCTCAAATTGTTTGCCTTCACACGGAGAGCAAGATAAAGAGGGGGAGCCAAGGCATTTAGATATATTGAGAGAAGGAAAGGGTACAGCATAGTTGAGAAAGACGACTGGCTGGGAGCCCTGGGAGAAATGAGAAGAAAAATCATTGCTGAACCTATCATATATAAAACCATGAAGAAAAGCATATAAAGGAACCACAGAGATATAACACTGATAAAATAAGCATGTCATTCTGTTAAAGATATATTATATAGAATTCAGATTTCAAGGGATCCCGGGATTTGGTAGGGAAAGCTCATTTTTTAAAAAGTTTAACACCCAGGAAGTCTCACAGTATCCTACCTCTAGATCCCCATCTTTATAAAAGGAGCTTACTGAGATACAAGTCACACACAATTCACAAATTATAATGAATAATTATTAGTATCCTTGGCCATTACTATTTTCACAGACTTGTTCATTCATCATCACTATGGCTTTCAGAACACTTGTCATTACAAAATGAAACCTCATACCCATTAGCCAAAACTACTGTCACTTCCCATTAATGTTACAACTGAAATACAGCTGCTCTTTTTCCTCAATGTAAATAAAAATCATAATGTATTGGGGCCTTCACAACACACTTTAACTTAAGGTATTTTGTAGATTTACTGGATCATTATTATTTTATGTGTCTTTGTGTATTTGCTGCATGTATGGGTATGGCCATCGATGCCAGAAATGGGCATTGGATTCCCAGAGCTTTGTAGGCAATTGTGAGCTTTCTGGTGTGGATGGTGGACCCTGAACTTAGAAAGAAGAGCTAGTGCTCTTAACCCCCTGAGACATGTCTTCAGCCATAACACTTAAGATATACATATATAAGTATTTCACATTTCTGTGTTACCAAAGAGTATTCCATTGAGTGAAATTTTATTTACTCACTAATCATTTGAAATAACATGGGATGTTCCTACTTAGTCTGAGGAACACTAGGGTGAACATTGTGCAAGTTATGTGGGTATGTGCTTATTTCCTTTCAGTATATACTTAGAAGTAAGATTGCTGCCTGATGTGTTAGATTGATACATAACACTGAAAATTATCAAGTTGTTTTCCAAGGTGATCACACCCTTTATAGAATTCCAACTTTTCCACAACTTTCTTAACTTCTTATTAGCCCTATTTTAAATTCTAAAAGTACTGGTGGGTCCCTCTTCCCTCACTGTCCTCCTCCTCCCAATTTGCTCAGATCTAGTCTCTTTGGGCGACCATGTACGTCTCTCTTAGGGTCCTCCTTCTTTCCTAGCTTTTCTAGCTTTATGGATTGTAGGCTGGTGATCCTTTGCTCTATGTCTAAAATCCATATACGAGTGAGTACATATCATCTTTGTCTTTTTGTAACTGGGTTACCTCACTCAGGATGGTTTCTTCTAGTACCATCCATTTGCCTGAGAATTTCAAGATAACATTGTTTTTTTTTTTTTTGTTTTGTTTTGTTTTTTGCTGAATAGCACTCCTTTGTGTAAATGTACCACATTTTCTCCATCCATTCTGTTGGGGGGGGGCATTTAGGTTGCTTCCAGGTTCTGGCTATTATAAAATAATGCTATTATGAACATAGTTGAACTGATGGGAGATGTCATTCTGTATATGTTTCTCATACTGCAAGCAGATCTCTGTGATTCCAAGTAAACCTGGTATGCAGAGTAAATTCCAAGACAGATAAGAGTTACACAGAGAAACCCTGCACAGTATTATATTGTCTTTGTATTGTTTGACTGCTGAGGAAACAACTGTTAAAGGAAATGCTGTTAGATTAATTCAATTTATATATTTTAAAAACGCTTTGACTCCAAAATTTAAGTTCAAGGACAAGTTACTGGGAAAAAGGATTTCTATTTTTGTTTCCACAGAAAATAAAAAACAGTGGATTCCTTCCAGACTAATGTGGTTTGAGCATTCCAGACCCCCTGAAATAGCGTTCCTGGTGATCCAACATTCAAAGCAGCTTGAACAAAGCAGCCTTACAGACTACAGCCAGGATATCTTCATCTTCTTAAGATTTCCCCCCATGACAGCGCCCCCTATCAGCAAAAAGTAGTTTGAAAAAAACAACGCCCAAATTCCCAAATATTGTTTACAAATGTTTGTTTTCATTTAAATGGGCTTGGTCATAAATGGTTAATGATCACAACCAATTCTTTTTAAAGGTAAAAAGAAAATTATGGTATAAATATGGATACTTTGTTTTAAAATGGATTTTCATTTACTGATACAAATTTAAGTTCAATTTTGTCATATGTATATTTCTCCTCTTGTTTAGGTATTGTGTTTATATAGCTCAGTTAAAAATGTAATGCATAATTTTGTACAGATTATAGATAGTTACCTAAAATAGTCAAATCTTATAGTTAAGTTAGTTAAGATTTCTAGATATACAGATATAAATTTGAGATAAATAGTTATTCTTCAAACCTTTCAAAAACCTACAGAATATGGCATTTAAAATGTTTTAGGGTTTTTCTTGACAGTGAGGCACAATTGCTCCTGGCAACACCATCTGAGTCAAAAAGAAAGATAAAGATGGACGTTAAAAAAACTCATTTTGGAGTTTGCTTCCAATATGGCAAGACTAGCCCTTTGGACAAAATACTGCTCTTGTCTGGACTGTTTGAATTTGTGATGTATAAACTGGACATGCAGGACCCACAAAAAAGTGACTGCTGATTCAAGATGTACATTGCTACAGAGATCCTGCTTCATGAAAGAGTCTGCCAGACAGTCTACAGGACACAGAGAAAAGTGACCGACAAACTGCCAATACAAAAAGACAGTTTAAAGTTTCCTGCTTTGCTAAAGAGTCTGCCAGACACACTATGGCCTATGGGCTGAAAATGGAAGATTACAAAAGAACTTCGGGTGATCAGGCAGTGAGTTGTCTCTGTCATTTCTAGAGCTTATATATTATCCGTCTATGGTCTTTAAAGGAGTTAAAGACAGATAGTTATGGTTATAGTTTTCATTAGTTAGGATTAAAGATAAGTTACTTAGACTTTAGACACACAAAGATAAAATAGATGATAAAATATTTTCTTCAAATCTTGCTAAATGTTAATGGACTAAATATTGTTAACTGTGATTCTTATTGATAACTGTTGTGTTATATATTTTGCTATTTTAAGGTTAAAACCCTTCTTTTTATTTAGACAGAAAAGAGGAGATGATGGGAGATGTAATTGTGTATATGTTTCTCATACTGGTTAATAAATAAATCACTGTTGGCCAATAGGAAAGAAAGATAGGAGGGACTAGGAGACAAGAAGGAAGAAAAAGTAGTAAGGAGGAGTCAGGATGGAGAGTCTGGAGAGAACAGAACCGCCATTCCTCCGCTCTCGGTAAGACCAGGTGGAAATACATAGAAATGGGCTAATAATTAAGACAGAGCTAGCAGATAAAAAACAAGTAACCGGGCCAACAGAATTATATCTAATACAGAGTCTCAGTGTATTGTTTGGGGCTGGCGCAGCGGCAGGACCAGACCTGGCGGGAGGAAAAAACCATACTCCTTACAGTTGAACAGATGTCATTGTTGTATGAATGTGAATCTTTTGGATATATGCCTAAGAGTGGAATTGCTGGATCTTGAGGTATACTGATTCCCATTTTCCTGAGGATCTGCCATACAGATTTCCGAAGTGGCTGTACAAGTTTGCCCTCCCACCAGCAGTGGAGGAGTGTGCCCCTTTCCCCACATCCTCTCCAGCATAAACTGTCTTTGGTGTTTTTGATTTTAGCCATTCTGACAAGAGTAAGATGGTATCTCTGAGTTGTTTTGATTTGCATTTCTCTGATGGCTAAGGATGTTGAGCATTTTCTTAAATGTCTTCCAGCCACTTTTAAATTGAATTATTTGGTGTTTTGGTAATTAGCTTATTGAGTTCTTTGTATATTTTGGAAATCAGCCCTCTGTAAGATGTGGGATTGGTGAATATCTTTTCCCATTCTGTGGGCTGCCATTTTGTCTTGTTGACTGTGTCCATTACCTTACCGAAGCTTCTCAGTTTCTGTGGGTCCCATTTATTAATTGTTGATCACAATGTCTGTGCTATTGGTGATATGTTTAAGAAAGTGGTCTCCTGTACCAATTTGATCAAGGGTACCTCTCCCTTTCTCTTCTAAGAGGTTCAGTGTGATTGGATTTATATTGAGGTCTTTGATCCATTTGGACTTAAGTTTTACCAGAACTTCAAAGAAGAGCTAATACCAATACTCCTTAAAGAGTTTAACACAATAGAAACATAAGGATCATTGCCAAATTCTTTTTATGAGGCTACAATTACCTTAGTACCCAAGCCACACAACTAAGAAAGAGAACTGAAGAACAATATTCCTCATGATCATTGATGCAAAATATCAATAAAATATTGGCAAATCGAATCCAAGAACACATCAGAGAAATTATCCACCATGATGTGCAGTCTTCTACACACACCATCATCCAGGTGTGTCAGCACCATTTGTTGAAGATGCATTCTTTTTTTCATTGTATAATTTTAGCTTCTTTGTCAAAAATCGGGTGTTCATAGGTGTGTGGGTTAATATCAGGGTTTTCAATTCAATTTGAGGGGTCTAACTATTTTTGTGCCAATATCAAGCTGTTATCAGGACTATAGATCTATAATAGAGTTTGATGTCAGGAATGGTGATGCCTTCAGAAATTCCTTTATTGTACAGGGTTGTTTTGCCTATCCTGGGTCTTTTGTTTTCCATATAAAGTTGAATATTGTTCTTTCAAGGTCTGTAAAGAATTGTGCTGGGATTTTGATGGGATTGCATTGAATCTGTAGATTGCTTTGGGCAAGATTGCCACTTTCACTGTGTTGATCCTACCTATCCAATAGAATGGGAGATCTTTCCATTTTCTGATATCGTCTTTAATTTTTTTCTTTAAAGATTCAAAATTCTTATTATATAGGTCTTTCCCTTGCTTGGTTAGCATTACCCTAAGATATTTTATACTGTTTGTGGCTGTTATGAAGGGTGACATTTCTCTGATTTCTTTCTCTGCCTCTTTATTGTCTGTATATAGTAGGGCTACTGATTTTTTTTTTTTAATCTTGTATCCCGCCACTTTTTTGAAGTTGAAAGTGTTTATGAGCTATAGGAATTCTCGATACTTTTTCAGATCACTTATGTAAACTATCATATCATGTGAAAATAGTGAAAGTTTGATTTCTTCTTTTCCAATTTGTATACCCTCGATCTCATCTTATTTTCTTATTTCTCTAGCTAGAACTTCAAGTACAATATTAAAGCAAAATGAAGAGAATGGGCAGCCTTGTCTTGTTCCTGATTTTAGGGGAATTGCATTGAGTTTCTCTCCATTTAGTTTGGTTTTGCTGTATATTGCTTTTTATTATGTTTAGGTATATTCATGTTATCTTTGATTTCTCCAAGACCTTTACCATGAAGGGGTGGTTTTTTGTTTTTTTTTTTTTTGTTTGTTTGTTTGTTTTTTTTTTTTTTTTTTGTCAAAAGCTTTTTCAGCATCTAGTGAGATGATCATGTGATTTTTATTTTTCAGTTAGTTTATATGGTTGATTACATTGATGGATTTTCATATGTTGAACCATTTCTGCATCCCTGGTATAAAGCCTACTTGGTCATGGTGGATGATTTCTCTGATGTGTTTTTTTGATTCGATTTGCCAGTATTTTATTGACTATTTTTGCATCAATGTTCATGAGGAATATTGTTCTTTAGTTCTCTTTCTTAGTTGTGTGGCTTGGGTACTAAGGTAATTGTAGCTTCATAAAAAGAGTTTGGCAATGACCCTTCTGTTTCTATTGTGTTAAACTCTTTAAGGAGTATTGGTATTAGCTCTTCTTTGAATTTCTAGTAAAATTCTGCACTGAAACCATCTTTCCCTGGGCTTTTTTTTTTTTTTCCATTTGGGAGACTTTTGATAACTGCTTCTATATCATTAGAGGTTATAGGTCTATTTTAATTACTTATCTGTTCTTGATTTAATTTTGGTAAATTATATCTATCCAGATAATTGTCCGTTTCTGTTGAGTTTTCGAATTTGTGGAGTACAGTTTCTTAAAGAATGACCTGAATATTCTCTGGATTCCCTCAGTGTTCATTGTTATGCCCCCCTTTCATGTCTGATTTTGAAATTTGCATGTTCTCTCTGCCTTTTTGTTAGTTTGGATAAAGGTTTATCTATCGTATTGATTTTATTGAAGAAACAACTCTTTGTTACATTGATTGTTTATACTGTTTACGTAGTTTCTACTTTATTGATTTTAGCCCTCACTTTGATTATTTCCTGGTATCTACTCCTCTCGGGTGAGTTTGCTTGTTGAAATCTCCCAGTATAAGTGTGTGAGGTTTTATGTGTGATTTGAGCTTTAGTAAAGTTTAAGAATGTGGGTGCCTTTGTATTTGGGGCATAGATATTCAGAACTGAGACTTCATCTTGATGGATTTCTCCTGTGATGAATAAAAAATTACCTTCTTCATCTCTTTTGATTGATTTTAGTTTAAAGTCTAATTTGTTAGATATTAGGATTGCTACACCATTTTGTTTCTTGAGTCCATTTGATTGGAGAATCTTTTCCCCAACCCTTAACACTGAAGTAATGTCTGTCTTTGAAGTTGAGGTGTGTTTCTTGTAATGCAGCAGAAGGATGCATTCTGTCTCCATATCTATTCTGTTCGCCTTTGTCTTTTTATAGGTGAGTTAAAATCATTAATATTGAGGAACATCAATGAATACTGATTGTTAATTCTTGTTTGTTTTGGACTTGTTTTTTGTTGGTGGTTTTATGTGTAGATTTCCCCCATCTTTCTTTTGGCTGTTGGTAAAGTGGGATTATTTATTGCCTATGTTTTTGTGGGTGTAGTTAACATCCTTGGATTGGAGTTTTCCTACTAGAATTTTCTGTAGAGCTGGATTTGTTGATATGCATTGTTTAAATCTGGTTTTGTTGTGGAATATCTTGGTTTAATCATCTATAGTGACTGAAAACTTTGCTGGTTATAGTTGTCTGAGCTGGCATCCATGGTCTCTTAGTGTTGGTAGACTATCTATTCAGAACCTTCTGGCCTTCAAAGTTTCCATGAAGAATTCAGGTGTAATTCTGATAGGTTTGCATTTATATATTACATGGCTTTTCCCTTTATTGTTCCTAATAGTATTTCTTTATTCTGTATGTTTCATGTTTTGATTATTATGGGGCCTAGGGACTCTTTTTCATGGTTCACTCTATTTGTTTTTTTATAAGCTTCTTGTACTTTCATTGGCATGTCTTTTTTTAGGTTGCTAAAATTTTCTTGTATGAGTTTGTTGAAAATATTTTCTGCACCTTTGAGTTGAGTTTCTTCACCTTCTTCAATACCTATTATTCTTAGGTGTGGTCTTTTCTAGTGCTCCTTATTCCCTGGATATTTTGTGTTAGGGATTTGTTTGACTTACTATTTTCTTTGGTCTGTGAATCTATTTCTCCTAGTGCATCTTCAATGCCTGAGATTCTGTCTTCCATCTCTTGTATTCTGTTGGTTATGCTTGCATCTGCAGTTACTCATCATTCATCCATCCTTTCTATTTCAAGCTTTCCCTCAGACTGTGTTTTTGTTTTATTTATTTATTTAATTATCTATCTATCTATCTATCTATCTATCTATCTATCTATCTATCTATCTCTATTTCAGCTTTCAAACCCTGCACTGTTGTTTCTTGCAATTTTTGGTTTGTCTTTTCTTTTGTTTCTTTAAGGATTTTCTCATTTTCTTTTTTAGGGTCTCTATCATCTTCATGAAGTTGTTTTTAGGGTTATTGTCTTCTGCTTCGTCTGTGTTGGGAAGTTCAGGTTTTGCTGGTGTGGAGTTATATTGATCTTTCTGTTGTTGACTGTGTCCTTTTCCTGACATTTATCTACCCCTTCTTCCAGTGTGTACCAGTGGGGTCTCTTCCCATCCTGGAGGGTACAGGACCAAGGTTCTCTTGTGCTGGGTGCAAGTAGGTCCAATACTCAGCTGGCCCTGCCTTTCCAGTGGGTGGTGGTGGGCCTAGGACAATGGCAGAGTGTGGATGGGCTGGTCCACTGGGATGGGTTACTCTGTGTGCAGTTCCCAGTCCTCAGGATTCTCCAGAGCAGTGCACCAGAAGGTGTGCTCCTTCTGTGGGTGGAGGTGAGACTAGGATGCTGGCAGACTCTGGATAGTAGGGTCCACTTCGAAGGACACCTCTATGTGTACATAGTCCCCAGGCCTCAGGAGTCTCTGACTAGGACCCTGGAAGGCAGGCCAGAAACAGGCCCACACTTACCCTCTTCTATTGGTGGAGGTGGGACTATGATGCAGGCAGACTCTGGATAGGCTGGTCTGTGGGGATGGCTCCTCAGCATGCATTCCCTAGTCCTCAGGAGGGTCCGAGCAGGGCACCTGAAAAAGGCCCACTCTTACCCCCTCTACTCCCTCTCATGAGTGGAGGTGGATTAGGTTGCAAGAAGACTATGGATTGGCTGGTCCACGGGGACGGGAATCCTCCCACACAGTCCCCAGTCCTCCAAATATTTTTTCTTATTATTTCAAAATCATGTATTTATGTGTGTGTTTGTGTGCATATGTGTACTAGCAGTTGTCCAAGGAAGCATGAAGAAGGCGTTGGATTCTGGAGCTGGAGTGATGGATAGATTTTGAGCTGCCTAACATTGGTGTTGGGAACCTAACTGTGGTCTTCTGAAAGAGCCACAAGTACTTTTAACTGCTTAGCTTCTTTCCAGGAATACAAAAGAAGTTTACATAAGCTTGTCTTACCTATTTTGTCTTTTCCACTTACAGTTTTTGTTTTACACTTGAAAATCATTGCCTACTTTCAGTTCACAAATTGGTTCCAATACATGTTTGTCTTTAAGCATACACTTCCATGAAGCTATTTTCATGCATATTTACATATATTGACATACATTTCCCATATCCATCAACCCTCTTCTTTCATCCAATGAGTTCACTTTGTTCCCTAGATGTTTTCTTGTCTTTCTGACAATCAGTATAATATGATTTTATGTATCTATAATATCTGACTTAATTCTCTTACTATGATTAAGCAGTTACGATCAGTGGCCAATTCGGAATCTCTTTCTTGTTTGTATCTCCATGCTCTCTGTTTCTTCCTTTCTGTAATGTAAAAGAGATTGAATTTTTCTACTTTGTCTGTAGACCGCCTATTCCTCTTAGTAAAATTGTGGAAAAGATAATCCTCCCTGGAGTGAATTGTCTTGGTTATTATTTAGTTTTCAACATTGTAATTTCTTTCAATCTTGAGAGTTAAGCACTGAAAAACATCAGTGTTCTAACCTGTCATAAAAGTTCTCATCTCTAAGGTACAAAAGTATTTTTCTTTAATTGTATTTGAGAGCATCAGGATTTTATTTTTCACATTTAAGTTGTTAAATTATTTGAAGTGTGCCTTTACATTGGGAATGAATTCAGTGCAATGTTATTTTCCCATAAGCCAAGATAAGTATTTATGGAACAATACATCCTTTCAACACTGGGAGAAATTATTTCTGTCATTCAAATTAGTAATCAAAGTTTAGGGTCATTTCAAAATTGTTTCCAGTTAGAATTACACAGCAGAAGATGTGTTTTTCCAGGGGCATAAATAAATTCTTTTAATGATATAAATCAATTCAGAAAAATTTCTTGTAAAGGTCATTTGACTAAAACAAGTTGCTTAGATGAAAGATTGTTTGCATATTGTGGTTTCTTTTCTTGAATTGCCAAACAATAGTATGGTGTCTTAAATAATAAATCATTCAACATTATAGGAAATATCAGTTAAAGTTCACATTTCAGGACTGTGGGATATTTACAGTTTTTTTTTTTCTGTTATACAGTGGAAATGTCACAAGGATGACAAACCACTTGCCCAACCAGGTAATTGTTTTCTTCAGAAGAATTTAAAAAGAATACCTGCTTTGATGTATTCCTTGGACAGTAGATGCAAAGGAACAGATGAATGGTAGTAGCTCCAAGAAAAAGGCTAAAAGGAAGGTGAAAGAAATGTTATCATTATAGTGCATAGTTACAGAGGTTAAATATCACCTTTTACAGCTCATATCAATATAAATATACTCAAAAACACTATGAGTAAACTTGAAGATAGGTTGAATTAACAATTACAGCAATGACGCCCCTTATCAGCAGGAAGTAGTTTGGAAAGAACGACGCCCAAATTCCCAAATATTGTGTATAAATGTTTGTTTTCATTTAATTGGACTTTGTTATATAAAATCAAATAAAAAATATATAAAAAAACAATTACAGCAATGAAATGGAAAAACAAACACAAAGTTTATGAACTATGGGGCCAATATCAACAGATATAACACACATGCAATCTGAATACTAGAAAGGGAAGAATAAGACAATGGAGCACAATATTTAAAACCAAATGCCCCAAAGTTTTTATTAGTGGCATTCACAAACCCACAGATCCAAGAAGGTTGGAGTGTCTCCAATGGTATAAATAATTAAACAAATAATAAAACAAAAACCTTAAATGTATTATCCTCAAATCACAGAAAACCAAAGATGAAGAAAAGAAGAAAAATTTAAAAGGAGACAAAGAAAAAGAAATCCTGTATATAGAGAAAGAAAGATAAGGGTTATATTAAATATCTCAACATAAACAGTGAAAGTAAGATATGAGTAGTGACATATCTAAAATATTTAAAGAACCCAACACAACTATAGTCCTACAGAGAAAAAAATCTTCAAGTAGAAATGTATACTTCCTTAGGTAAAGAGGAGAAAGAGGAGAGGGATGAGAAGGAAAAGGGTGAGGAAGTGGAGGAGGAGGAAGAGGAATTAGGAATAGAAACAAAGGGATGAAGAGGAAGTGCCATAGATGCTGCAGAAAGGAATACTTTAACTCCTTGAATACTTTCCAAGTTATTTTAAGTTAGTCTGTATTTTAAGTATGGAAATTGCTCTATATTTTTTAATCCCCAAATTTCATAAAGTCAATTAGTTATGCACCCCCAACCCCTAACAAAAAAATAAAACAGAAGGGAACTGGAAATACTCTATTAAAATGTACATGTGGTTTGGGGGAGAGGGCTCAGTGAATAAAGTACTTTGATGAACAATGTATGGATCAGAGTGCAGATATCTAGAATCACATACTGATGGATGCTGCAGTAGCACCCATCTATAATCCCAGGGCACCGATGATGGTATGAGAGAATCCACAGAAGCTCATCGTCCAGGTAGCCTGGTGCCTGCAATGGTGAGACAATGTGATGCCTGACATTTGAGGTCCTCTGACCGACACAAAGACACTATGGCTTATGCACGCCTGCACTTCCACATACTCACATTCACACAAACATTCACAGACGTAGTCCTACAGTATAGTATAAACACATATACACAACACACATCATGAATACATACAAGTACGGTACACCCATACAATAAAGTGATAAATGATATACATGGCAGAACAGATGAAAAATACATAAAAATATACACCAACAGCTCTATATTCTTCATGAGACTCCAGGATCTTTGCAGAATGGTGCATGGGAAGATTTCTAAAGCCAGGGTACCAGGAAGTTTGCTGTGAGATATTATCTACTGGAAATTTCATAAGATAAACATGTGAAGTCTCACCAACAAGACATGCTAATGTGGATAGGATAAGGAAGCTCTAGACAAAGAAGTATAAGCAACTAAAGAATGTTGAGATGAGGGTAAAGGCTTCCCCAGAGAAAAGCCTACCAATTGGTTATCCAGTACCAATGGTCAACTCTGAAAACATGTACATGTAACATGGACTGAACAGGCTGCAATGTATTGAGGAATATATATATATATATATATATATATATATATATATATATATATATATATATCTCTTTGGAGCAATTGCAAATGGAAATATGTCCACAATCTCTTCCTTGGTGTGTTTGTTGTTGATGTGTAGAAGGCAATTGGGTTTTGTAAGCTAATTTTGTATAAGGACACTTTGCTGAAATTAATGATTGTTTCTAGATATTTTCTGGAAGAAATAATCTAGTTGTATTACAAATGTACTAAATACCCTCTATGAAGGGTGTATAGACAGATGTTGATATATATGTGTATGTATATGGACTTTCAAAGGCTAAATTTACAATGATTTAATGGGCTTAATTGGCTTATTTTGTGGTTCTAGAACTGGGCAATGTTTCTTTCCACATAATGTAGTGAATGTTCAAAGGGTCAGCCAGAGGATATGATGTTACAGACAAAATAAGGCATAATAAAAACGTGCACTGCACACACACACATACACACACACACACATACACACACACACACACTTAGAGTAGTTTGTTATTTCAAGTTACTTTCTTTCTACGATGAGCACAGGGAACAAAATATGAAGTTAACTGACCAACATCAGTTTCTTCAGGTAACCTTTTATATTAGGGATTAAGCAAAAGGAAGCTTCTTATCCTGCCAGTTTACCTGTTTGGGGAATTACCTGTTATGATTTTAATTCAGTTTTTTTTTTCGGGGGGGCGCCTACTAGTATATTTTTGACTTCATGATGTAAAATGTTAATACGACCCTGTTCTGATTTTTAGTCTGACCCACCGGGTTATGTAGAGCAAGAACTTGGTCACAAACAATAACTCCATATGTGATCTTGATTCAGTGACTTTTCAAAGGAGTAACAAGGTTTTACTGATTAACAGCAAAACTCAAATGCCTATATTTAAATTAGCAAAGATGTGTGATCATCAACCCAATAAAGGGCAAAAGCGATGGCTAATTCACCAGCTTAAAGGACTCAAAATTACATCTGGAAGATGAAGGGGCGATAGAGGCATAGAATACAATTGCTTTCACTTTTCAAAGTCAACAGCATCAGGAAGGGTTAGAGGATGCTTAGTGCTCAAGAAAATAGAAATGGCTAACTCGAGACATAGCCCCCTCCCATTTTCTTCTCTATCTATTCTTAAAGTAGAACCAAGTAATTCAGTACCTAAGAGAGGGAAAATTACCTGAAATTGCTGCTGGATGTCAGTCAGAGAGGTGTGCTGCAGCACAGAGAAAGACTTGAGGAAGAGTGGGAGGTTAACAAGTTCTGTCTCCTTCCCTACATTAGATCCAGTGAGGAAACACGGCCTTCACTGAACAGCCCTGCAGCTTCTCTCAGCATCAGCCACAGTTCAACTCCAAACTTCATTGCCCAGATGCATTGACGATCTCATGTACACTTTGTTTTTCTCCCTGCAGATGTTCACTGGGGCCAGTGATGACAAACAGAACTAGTGTGTCCTTCCAGCTGGGTTGTGGTTTTGTAAAATTATTTTATAGTAAATATATTTTTGTTAAGCAGAGTTCTGAGAAAGAAGATTGGAGTTTCTAACTAATATTAAAAAGGAAAACTTACCTGATAGCATGCTATACTTTGAATAATCATTTTCCCTTCAGGGTAATAAAAACAAAGGTAGGAACACTCAAAGGAGAGGAAGGTTTTCTAAGAGAAATGAAATAAACAAAAAAAGAATTGCTCGGCAGACTTGTCTGAACTGACCCACTAAGACAGGAGAGTACAGAAGATACACTTAGATAATCAGATTTATGAATTCTTGTTTTTATCATTCCCATTGCCTATGTTGTCATTAGTTTTTAGGAATACATCTTTTTTTCTTTGTGTTGTTCTCGAATGCTTGTTTCCTATTTAGCACTCCATTTCTACTTGAATGTGTATGCTCATTGGTCATTTTTTATCCCATGTGGATTAGTTGTGAAGTTGCCTCTTAAGTTTTTCTTTTGGAAATTCCTGGAAAATTTTGGAGAAGAAACTTGGAAAATTTTGGTACATTTGAGAATTTTCCTGCTTTTATGTCTTACTATACACTTTAAAAAATATATTTGGGGTAACAATAGATTTAGAGTTAATTTTGTAAGTGTTCCTCAAACTATCCCTAAAGTTCTGTCAGAGGATTTAGACCGTGCTACAAACACAATATTAAACTGGAAGACCCCAAGTTTAATCTTCCACAGAACCTTACTATTGCAGTTAGGTTATAGAAAGAAACTTTGTGGGCCCAACAGAATCCCTTCAACAAGGTCATTAGCCCCACATCTTGCTTAGCTGAGAGGAACAATTTCATGTGAGATCTGAACACATTTTATGGGATGTATGCCCACAGTTTTGTGAAAATCCCCACATTCCTGGAACTTCATACTTCAGGTGGGAGCTCAGTGATCAGTAAGTAGCTGAAATGCACATATGTCAGACAGATCACCATGTTTGGAGCAAGAGATGTGGGATAATTATTTTTTCTATTCCTTACCAACATGAAGCAATTTTCCTGGGTGACTCAGTCCAGAATGTAAAAGTTTTTCCTAGTTTTGATAAATCTGACAGCTTTTGAAGACATTATTTTTTAGAAATGAACGTATAATACCATTTATCAATCCACAACCCCTTATATAACATCAAAGACCATAAGGGTGTAATCCATAAAGGATATTTTTGCACCTAATGGAAACAAAGATCAAGGTGCTTGCTATGATGTTTCCTTGGCAAGTGCCATTTTTTTCTTAGACTCTGAGAGTGAAGTGTCTTGAAAAATGGTCTGATGAGACAAGATTGGTAATGGGTCCTGCCCACTTGATGCAAATTTCCAGAAGTGCAAATGAAGAACCTTTGCTTTCTCAGTTAGCAATTACCCTCATAAGAAATTAAATGACAGGAACTGTGATGTTAACATTCCTTCTTTTTAAGATTGCTTTTCCATTTTGTATGTGTGTGTATACATGTATTTGTACTTGTATGTGGGTGCACATGTTTGTACATTTGTGTAGAGGCAGAGGTCAATGCTGAGTATCTTCTATCATCTCATTCTTTGCCTTAGTTTTTTTTTCTTTTTGTTTCTTTAAATATATTATTTATTTAATTATTTTTTATTTTTATTTTACATATCGATCCCAGTTCCTTCTCCCTCCCTCCTTCTCTCCCTCTTTCCCTCTGTCTGCCCTCACATGCACCCAGACCACCCTCCCCTTCCATCCCCCCCTCCACTCCACATGTAGGGAGATGCCATCCAGGAGGGATCATCTAAATCTGTCAATTCATTTGAAGTAGGGACGAGGACTTATCTCCTGTCTCTAGGTTAAGGGAGTATCCCTCCATGGGTCATGGGTCTGCAAGGTTCTTTTGTACACCAGGGATCATCCTGGTTCCACTTTCTGAGGTCCCTTAGATTGCTCAGGCCTTCTAGCTGAGACCCATATTCAGGGGGTCTGAGTTAGTCCCATGCTGGATTCCCAGCTATCAGTCTGGGGGCACATTAGCTTCTCCAGTCACAAAAAGAGGAACATGGTATGTATTCGCTCATATACGGATTTTAGACCTAGAGCAAAGGGATCTCCAGCCTATAATTCACACCGCCAGAGGAACTACGATACAAGGTGTATTCTAAGAGATTCATATAAGGTCCCTCACAGAAGGGGGAAGGGACAAGTGCTCCAGAGCACATGGGAAGGGGGGAGGGTGGGCAGTGAGGGGAGAGGGAACTAGGAGGAAGAGAAGGGGAGGAGAGGAAAGCATGTGGGACTAGGAAGATTGAGTCAGGGGAGGAATAGAAGACAGAGAGAGAGAGAGAGAGAGAGAGAGAGAGAGAGAGAGAGAGAGAGAGAGAAGAGAGAGAGAACATAAAGATGGATAAAAGAGGGAGCCATTATTGAAGAGAAAACTGAACCTAAAGAAATGTCTAGAGACCTACACGATTGACTCCAACTAACAATTTGAGCAACAGTGGAAAGGCTACCATAAATGCCCTTCCTTGATAATGAGATCAACAACTAACTTATCCACCATCATGGAGCCCTCATCTAGTACCTGTTGGAAACAGAATCAGATACCCACAACTAAACACTGAGTCAAACTAGAATCCAGATGCAGAGAGAGAGAGGACAAGACCAGGTTGCAGAAACACATAGAGACAGCTTGCCTACGTTTTTTATTTAATTTTTTAACTTGGCACTTTTTAAAATTGATTCTATGGGAATTTCATATCATGAACTCCTTTATACTCACTTCCCAGTCCTTCCATTACTGTTCCCCCACCCTTATGACTCCCCAAAATGTAACAATAAATATAGGAATAAAGAACCAAGTCCAATTTGTGTTATCTATATACTCATTGGAACATCGTCGAACTCAGTGTCCAGCCCTTTAATAGAACTGACTTCTTTGCTTCTCATAGCACTGCCAGAAGCCTTCAATTGTGGAGAGGTACACTTCAGTATCCCCATCTCAGTTTTAAAGAATTCTCTTTGATGGTTTCCTACCTGTCTAATACAGATATCCCTGGTGGGTGCTGCGGCCAGGATCCATGTTGGTTATGGGCTACACTGCCACCAGAGACCCTGTTGAAGTGAGTGGCCTATGCAGCTGTCTGGGGTCATGGTAATGTCCGGATCTGGGCTTTCTTCAAAGGCCTTGTCTGGTCTGTGGTCCTCCTGCAGTTGAGGGCTGTGTTCATCATCTGTGTTATCACCAGAAACCAATCATGTGGAGGCACATCATCTATGTTCTCTCTTGACTATGAAGAGCAAGGAAGCTACACAGATATCAACATGGCCCATAGCTGTATCAGTACCACAGATCTACTCTTGGCCCCCAGCAACAGCAAGGATGACAGGGTTTCTGGCTACATGGTCCACTCACATCAATACGACCCCCTAAGGCAGTGAATACCTAAGGATTCATACAGCAATACAGATGGTATAAGACCACATGGATCTCAGGCTTCATCATGGCCTGGGGCAGCACTATGGACCATAGCCTCTGGTGTCATGGCAGGCCATGGTGGTCCTTTGTGGAGATCCGATACAGAAAGTGAACTGTTCCTCACCTCAGGCTTCTATCATTGACCAGAGACAGGGATATTCAATGGTCAGGCAATGGGTTCCAGGACTGAATCTATGTCTGTGTAAACTTCAGACTGTCGCAGACTACCCCACTGACCCTACTGGGCAACAATGACTTCTTCCACTGTAGACTTCAAGCCCTTTCTCACATTGTTACTGCAGTCATGTCTCCAGTTCTGCTTCTCTCCACAGCATTTCACTGCTCTGCTTTACTATCTTTCTCTCCTCTCCATTATCTATCTGACAAAGGGTTGATCTCCAAAATATACCAAAGAACTCAAGAAACTAGTTAACAAAACACCAAATAACCCTATTAAAAAATGGGGTACAGAACTGAAGAAAGAATTCTCAATAGAGGAAATCAAAAAGGCTGAAAGACACTTAAGAAAGTGCTCAAAATCCTTAGCTATCAGGGAAATGCAAATCAAAACATCTTTGAGATACCATCTTACTCCTGCCAGAATGGCTAAAATTAGAAACAACAATGACAACTTATGCTGGAGAGGATGTGGAGAAATGGGAACACTCCTCCACTGCTGGTGGGAGTGCAAACTTGTACAGCCATTTTGGAGATCAGTATGGCAGTTCCTCAGAAAAATGTGAAGTAGTTTACCACAGGACCCGGTAATCCCCCTCTTAGGCATATAACCCAAATGATCCACATCCATGCAACAAAGACATCTGTTCAACTATGTTTATAGCAGCACTAATTGTAATAGCAAGAACCTGGAAGCAACCTAGATGCCCCTCAACTGAAGAATGGATAATGAAGATGTGGCACATCTACACAATGGAATATTTCTCTGCAGAAAAAAAAATAATGGTATCTTGAAATTCGCAGGCAAGTGGATGGCACTTGAAGAAACCATCCTGAATGAGGTAACCCAGTCACAAAAAGAGGAACACAGTATGTACTCACTTATATATGGATTTTAGACCTAGAGCAAAGGATCGCCAGCCTATAATTCATACCACCAGAGGAACTAGGATACAAGGTATATTCTAAGAGATTCATATAAAGTCCCTCACAGAAGTGGGAAGGGACAAGTCCCCCAGAGCACAGGGGAGTGGGGGGGGGCAGCGAATGGAGAGAGAAGTAGGAGAAAGCAAGGGGGAGGAAAGGAAAACATGTGTGACTAGGAAGATTGAGCCAGGTTAGAAATAGAAGGTGAGAGAGAGAGAGAGAGAGAGAGAGAGAGAGAGAGAGAGAACATAAAAGGGGGAGCCAATATTGGTTTGAAGATAAAATTGAACACAAAGAAAGGTCTAGAGAACTACAAGATTGCTGCCAACTAACAATTTGAGCATGGGCATCCGTGGAAAGGCTACCATAAATGCCCTTCCCGGAAATTGAGATCAACAACTAACTTATCCATGGAGCCCTCATCTAATGCCTGTTGGAAACAGGAGCAAACACCCATACATAAACACTGAGTTGGTTTTTTGAGAAAATCAACAAGATTGATAAACCTTTATCCAAATTAACGAAAAAGCAGAGACAGAACATGCAAATTAACAAAATCAGAAACGAAATGGGGAACATAACAACAGACACAGAGGAAATCCAGACAATTTTCAGGTCATACTTCGAAAATCTGTATTCCACAAAAATTGAAAATTCAAAGGAAATGGACAAGTTTCTGGATAACTATCACTTACCAAAATTAAATCAAGAACAGACAAACAACTTAAATAGACCTATAACCCGAAATGAAATAGAAGCAGTCATCGAAAGCCTTCCAACGAAAAAAAGTCCAGGGCCAGATGGATTCAGTGCAGAATTCTACCAGACATTCAAGGAAGAACTAATACCACTACTCCTCAAACTGTTCCACAAGATAGAAACAGAAGGTTTATTGCCAATCTCTTTTTATGAGGCCACAATAACTTTGGTACCCAAACCTCACAAAGACACAACTAAGAAAGAAAACTACAGACCAATATCCCTGATGAACATCGATGCAAAAATACTCAATAAAATAATGGCAAACCGAATTCAAAAATACATCAGAGAAATCATCCACCATGATCAAGTAGGCTTCATACCTGGATTGCAGGGATGGTTTAACATACGAAAATCTATCAACGTGATCCACCATATAAACAAACTGAAAAAGAAAAACCATATGATTATCTCCCTAGATGCAGAAAAAGCCTTCGATAAAATTCAACACCCTTTCATGATAAAGGTATTAGAGAGGTCAAGGATAACAGGAACATACCTAAACATAATAAGAGCAATATACAGCAAACCAACTGCCAACATCAAACTGAATGGAGAGAAACTTAAGCCAATTCCTCTAAAATCAGGAACAAGACAAGGCTGTCCTCTCTCTCCATATCTCTTCAATATCGTACTAGAAGTTCTAGCTAATGCTATAAGACAACAAAAGGAGATCAAGGGCATCCAAATTGGAAAGGAAGAAGTCAAACTGTCTCTATTTGCAGATGATATGATAGTTTACATAAGCGACCCAATAAACTCTACCAGGGAACTCCTACAGCTGATAAACACCTTCAGCAAACTAGCAGGATACAAGATAAACTCAAAAAAATCAGTAGCCCTATTTTTTTCAGACGACAAAGAGGCAGAGAAAGAAATCAGAGAAACATCACCCTTTACAATAGCCACAAGCAACATAAAGTATCTTGGTGTAACGCTTACCAAACAAGTAAAAGATCTATATAATAAGAACTTTGTGACTCTAAAGAAAGAAATTAAAGAAGATACCAGAAAATGGAAAGACCTCCCATGCTCTTGGATAGGTAGGATAAACATAGTAAAAATGGCAATCTTACCAAAAGCAATCTACAGATTCAATGCAATCCCCATTAAAATCCCACCACAATTCTTCACCGACCTTGAAAGGATAATAATCAACTTTATATGGAAAAACAAAAGACCCAGGATAGCCAAAACAACCCTATACAATAAAAGAACATCAGGAGGCATCACCATTCCTGACTTTAAGCTCTACTACAGAGCTATAGTTCTGAAAACAGCCTGGTATTGGCATAAAAATAGACAGGTAGACCAATGGAATCGAATTGAAAATCCTGATATTAATCCACGCACCTATGAACACCTGATTTTCGACAAAACAGCTAAAATGATACAATGGGGCAAAGACAGCATCTTCAACAAATGGTGCTGGCACAATTGGATGAGGGTGTGTAGAAGACTGCAGATAGACCCATGTCTGTCGCCATGCACAAAACTCAAGTCCAAATGGATCAAAGACCTCAACATCAATCCAGCCACATTGAACCTCTTAGAAGAGAAAGTAGGAGGTACCCTTGAACAAATTGGTATAGGAGACCGCTTCTTGAACATAACTCCAGGGGCACAGACACTGAAAGAAACAATTAATAAATGGGACCTCTTCAAACTTAGAAGCTTCTGTAAGGCAAAGGACACAGTTGACAAGACCAAACGGCAGCCCACTGACTGGGAAAAGATTTTCACTAATCCTATATCCGACAAAGGGCTGATCTCCAAAATATACAAAGAACTCAAGAAACTAGTCAACAAAACACCAAATAACCCTATTAAAAAATGGGGTACAGAACTGAAGAAAGAATTCTCAATGGAGGGAATCAAAAAGGCTGAAAGACACTTAAGAAAATGCTCCACATCCTTAGCTATCAGGGAAATGCAAATCAAAACAACTTTGAGATACCATCTTACCCCTGCCAGAATGGCTAAAATTAGAAACACCAGTGATGACTTATGTTGGAGAGGATGTGGAGAAAGTGGAACACTCCTCCACTGCTGGTGGGAGTGCAAACTCATACAGCCACTTTGGAGATCCGTATGGCGGTTCCTCAGGAAAATGGGAATTAGTTTACCACAGGACCCGGCAATCCCCCTCTTAGGCATATACCCAAAGGATTCACATCAATGCAACAAAGACATTTGTTCAACTATGTTCATAGCAGCACTATTTGTAATAGCAAGAACCTGGAAGCAACCTAGATGCCCTTCAATTGAAGAATGGTTAATGAAGATGTGGCACATCTACACAATGGAATACTACTCTGCAGAAAAAAATAATGGTATCTTGAAATTCGCAGGCAAGTGGAAGGCACTTGAAGAAACCATCCTGAATGAGGTAACCCAGTCACAAAAGAGGAACACAGTATGTACTCACTCATATATGGATTTTAGACCTAGATCAAATGATCACCAGCCTATAATTCACATCACCAGAGGAACTAGGATACAAGTTGTATTCTAAGAGATTCATATAAAGTCCCTCACAGAACTGGGAAGGGACAAGTCCCCCAGACCTCAGGTATAGTGGGGGAGGACAGCTAATGGAGAGAGAAGTAGGAGAAAATGAGAGGGAGGAGAGGAAGGCATGTGCGACCAGGAGGATTGAGCCTGGTTAGGAATGGAAAATAGGAAAGAGAGAGAGAGACAGAGACAGAGAGAGAGAACATAAAAGAGGGAGCCAATATTGGTTTGAAGATAAAGTTGAACACAAAGAAAGGTCGAGGGAACTACAAGACTGCTCCCAACTAACAATCTCAGCTTCCGTGGAAAGGCTATCATAAATGCCCTTCCCGGAGAGTGAGATCAACAACTAACTTCTCCATGGAGTCCTCAACTAATGCCTGTTGAAAACAGGAGCAAACACCCATACATAAACACTGAGTCAAACTAGAACCCAGAAGCAGATGGAGAGGACAAGACCATGCGGTAGAAGTACATAGAGACAGCTTACCTGAACAAGGAGGAGCTAAGGGCCACTAGACTGATAGCTGGGAAGCCAACAGGGGTCTGACTCGGACTCCCCTGAATATGGGTCTCAGCCAGAAGGTCTGAGCAGTCTGGTGCACAAAAGGACTTTGCAAACATATCCCCCATGGAGGGATAACTGCCTTATTCTAGAGATAGGAGAGAAGCCCTAGTCCCTACTTCACAGGACCTGTCAGATCTACATGACCCCAACTGGATGGCATTCCCCTACATATTGTATTGTGGTGGGGGGTCGGGAGGGGAGGGTGTTTAGAGTGCATGGGAGAGGGTAGAGAGGGCAAAAGGGGAGGGAAGGAGGGAGGGAGGGCTTGGGGGGAGGGAGGGAGGGAGGGAGAGGGAACTGGGATCGACATGTAAAATAATAAAAAAAAAAAAAAAAAAAAACGCTTTGACTCCAAAATTTAAGTTGAAGAACAAGTTACTGGGGAAAAGTATTTCTATTTTTGTTTCCACAGAAAATGAAAAGATGTGGATTCCTTCCAGACTAATGTGGTTTGATCACACCAGACCGCCTGAAACAGAGTACAAGCTGATCCTACATTCCAAACAGCTGGACAAAACAGCCCTACAGACTACAGCTAGGATATCTGAATCTTCTTCGAATCCCCCAAGACAGCGCCCCTTACCAGCAGGAAGTAGTTTGGAAAGAACGACGCCCAAATTCCCAAATATTGTGTATAAATGTTTGTTTTCATTTAATTGGACTTTGTTATATAAAATTAAATAAAAAATACTCTATATGCAAAAAAAAAAAAAAAAAAAAAAAAAAAAAAAAAAAAAAACACTGAGTCGAACTAGAAACCAGATGCAGATGGAGAGGACAAGACCTGGCTGCAGAAACACATAGAGACAGGTGACCTGAACAAGGAGGAGCTAACAGGCCCCCAGACTGATAGCTGGAAATCCATCATGGGACTGACTCAGGCCCCCCTGAATATGGGTCTCAGCCAGAAGGACTGAGCAGTCTAAGGGTCTTCAGACAGTGGAGCCACGATGAATCCCTGGTGCACAAAAGGACCTTGCGAACACATCCCCCATGGAGGGATAACTGCCTTAACCTAGAGGCAGGAGAGAAGCCTTTCACCATTCTTTACCTTAGTTTTAAATCAATTTATTGCTGAATCTGGAGCTACCAACTGGCTATTATTGCCAACCAACAAATATCATGGATCCTCTTGCCCTTACCCAGTGCACATATGCATATATGCATATCTGAGCATTCAAACCCAGGCACTCACATTTCCATGGAAAACAATTTATTGACTGGGTGTAGTTCTCAGTCCCATTTATCAGCTTTTTTTGTACCAGTGTCTTAAAATGAGACTATTTCTGTGTATATCAGGGTTGGCATAGAAGGTGAAGGCTTTATTTGATTAAATGATTCCATATAGATCCAAGTTTAACTCTAATGGTCATTTTTATGTTTTTGGTTTTGAGCCTAGCCTTTAATGGCTGAGCCATCTCTCCAGCCCGTAATGGTCATTTTTAATATAAGCAAAACTTCCATTCCCAAGATGTACACATGTTATCAGAGACACAAATGAATGTTTGTCTAAATAGATGCTTCTCTTTGTAACCTAGGTGACAGAAAGAAAGTGAAAAAGAAGAAATAGAAAAAGAAACTGGGAGAGACACTCATGCCATATAAACAATAAGTTTTGCTTTCCCCTTCTTAAACTAAGAAAGCAGATAAGTTAGACAAATTCAGTGCCACTTGCAGGGTTTCATGGTTGGCTGTTTCATACGCTTCTTTCATGTAGCAAAACAATCTCCATGCAATTGGTTTTCATTCTCATAATTTGCACTTTTCTTCCTCCCCCTTGTAGTTTGAGTCCTTTGTCTTTATTACTCTAGTTATAGCTAAATCCCATTGTTGAGACTTACTTTTAAGTAGTCTTTTCCCTTTTTCTGCAATATTTGCACAAAGGAGAGTGCTCAGCTGACAGCTTTCTCCTTTTCTTTTTTGGTTGTGAGGATCTTTCCTCTATATTTCGGGAGGATTATGGGTCAGCAAGCATACTAACAATGACTGTTGTTCAAGATTTTTACTTTACCAGTTCAAATTTTATGGCCATAATGGCCAAATATGAGCATGTATTGCAGTCCTGCCAGCCAGCTCTCTGAATAAGCATGTATTTTTTTCTCTAGTTTATATAAATTCCTCTAAAACAGTATTCCAATGTCATTTATTTATCTATTCATGTCGGTGGTGTCACAGCCCATATGTAGAGGTCAGAGGACTACTTTCGGGGAGTAAGTTGTCTCCTTTCATCATGTATCTCCTAAGGATCAAACTCCAGTCAGTCAGTATTAGCAGCAAATGCCTCTGAGCCATCTTGCTGACCTCCGTTTACCTTAATGCTTCATTGTATCTTAAAATAGTTTGCTTTTGTGCATTGGCTCACATGAATGTAACCCAATGACATTGAACCGACTAAAGTACCCAAGAATGTCCGCTAAACCTAGAAGAAGGATCCACAATGAACCAGAGAGACATTTTCTATGAAGAAATGGCTTCCTAAGGTCCTAATGGAAGAAGACAGAAATTTCTAGGACAGTTCCATTTTAGGCCATTTATAATTTGTTACGTGCAATCCTGCCCAAATGTGTACCTAATAACTATTGCATGCAAAGACATCTTTTTGAATGGGCGTGGTAGAGAAGCAAATACAAAACTCATCATGGCTAAAAGCAAGGATTGTTGGTAGAAAGTGTGCTGTTATTCAAGGAAGTCACTGGAATGCCTAAAAACTTGAACTAATAGGATAAAACTCTCTTTTTCCTTCTCTATGTATCTCTAGCCCTCTTCTTTTTCTCCCTTTCTTCCTCCCTTTTCCCCATCATCCACATTCCCACTGTATTTAACAAGAATTACATTAGATCTGTGGAACATAACTCACAATACATTATTTCATTAAGGCAATATTGTGGCAGTACACATACATCAGACTAATAAAATTAATACTAATAACATGAAATTTGACTTAAGATTCGTGACACAATGGAATAGCTCACAAGTAATTCAAAACAATGACAATGACTTCTTTCTTCCTCTCCTATATGCTATTATTTTTGTAAGTAGAATCCATATTCCCTCACAAACTAGAATTGCTCAACTCTTAATAGCACCCCATGGTTTCACTCCTTCCTAGGATGCCTTTACTGAATTCACATAGTTCAAGCATAATAACAAACCATCATTTGTCCTCAGGAGCATGAACTGTCTGTGGCTATTTCTAACACTCCCAGCAGCCTTATTCTTAAATAGCTGTTCTGAGTCTGTCAATCTACCCACCAGCTTTCTGCCAGCAGCCGGGCTGCCACATGGAAACTCTGTCTATGCTGGCTAATTGCTGAAAAGCATCCAGTTATTTCTGAATAAACGGAACATCTCAAAGTTCTATTAATTTGTTACCCCAAACCCTGCTTCCCGCTTCCACAGCACATTAGCCTGAGGCAATATTTTGTCCATTATCTGGCATGCTGCTCCTCTACAATCCATATATGTGTTTTCCTCGCTTAATGATGTAATATATATCTGCATCAATCAGGACTGTTTTAGTAGCTCACATTGGAAACCAAATACTCAGAGACTCATTCTTCACACCAAAGAAGCAAAGCGATGAAGCAGAGGTGCTACAATGACTGTCTCTTTCACATGCTCTCTTTCTCTCCTCTCTCTTTTACTCATTATCCTTAGTGCATGGATTATGCACTGAAGTGCACCTTGTAGACCAAGATGGCTGGCTACTTGACCATCTAAGTCTTTAAGAAGGAAGAAAAGAAGAGGGCACAAAGGTTCCAAGTTCACCTCACAGATCTTTCTATGCATGTCTCCACTTACTAGTGGAGGGAGATGGACATGCAGTCTTTGTGTTTTTGTATCTCCAATCTCTGTTACAGAAGAGAAAAGGGACACAGGACAAACAAGTACTAATTACTCCCCAAACACTTTCCCTTTTCAGCTTCTGGGTGGGGCAGAGTCTCTTCACTGCACATTACAATAAAGGAACTATAGGAGTCAGCTGATGCTACTTCAAATGTTGGGTATACTCCATAGGAGGTGGATCAGCTTTAGCCTGATACCTCTGAAAAGTTGGAGATTCTAATAATAATAATATTATTATTTTAAAGATTGTGGTGAAAGACATTGTACATAATATATAATAACCTTTTCATTTTATAATAGCTAATTATAATTATTTTGCTTACTTAACATAAATCTGGAAGTATTTCACAATATTAGCTAAGGTGACTAGAAAAAACCAAAACCAAAGTTATTCTTCAATGCTAATACTTAAAGTTCATGCTTATTCCAGAGACTGCAGGAAATGTTAATATTTTTTTATCTGTTAGATAGTAAAAAAAAAGTGATAAGGTGGTTTGGTATGTAAAGTGTTTGCTGTGTAAGCATGAGGACTCAACTTTGATTCCTCAGAATCTACATAAAGTCATACATGGTAGCACATTCTGTAATCTCAGGGCTCCTGCAGCAAGCAAGGAGACAGAGAATGAAGGATCCCCAGAATCTAATGGACCAGTTAGCCTAGAGTGCATGCAGAAGTCAAAATTAACAAAAACCCAATTTCAAATAAGGTGGAAAGGAAAGACAGATAACATATTTTGTCCCCTGATCTCCAGCCATATATGCACATGTACATACATGAAGATTCATGTGCATACAAGGATATACATCACACAAAAAATAAATAGTTAATAGGAATAAAGATTTGCTAGATTGGAGAGGATTTACAATATTTAATGTAACAGCATACTGGTTGTGCAGAATAAGAAGTAAAATTTTCTGACCTGAAAAGCTCTCCTAAGAGCCTTCTGCAGACTAGTCCTAATTGAAAACATACATCATGCATATCTCTTATTCAATTGTGTACCAAACATTAATTTCCTCATTCATTCTTTTTAAAAACTTTTATATTATTCCATTATTTATTGACCACTTTCCATAAAACTGAACAATAAAACTCATTATAATTATAGAGAAATTTATTAGTAATCCTCAACAATATATTACATTTGCTAATTATTTCTCCATGTCCTTTTCACTAAATAAGGCATATGGTTAAGTAGAGATCCTTTTCAGATAATGTCTACAAGAATGGTAAGTTGATGAACATAATATATTTATAGTATATTTTCAAAAGCAAAACTACCAAAAATTAATATCTGAGCACTAACTAATTTGATTTAATTTATGTAACTGCAAAAGTCTATAAATATGTATTTGGAAATGAAAAAATTCATTTTTCTTGAAATTTTTTCTTCAGTATCTTTCTTCTGAGTGTATCAGATAGGTATCTGCATTCACAGTGACTGACATGAGCTGTTTCATTTCCTCCCTAAAATACCTCCTGTCACAATTATCTTTAGCATCTATACCATATAGAAATCAATAATGTAAATAATAAGAGCTTAAATAAATAAAAGGATAAAGAACATAGGTATAAATTGCCTGGCAGGGCTAAAAGGCATTTTCCAGAAGGAGGGAACCACCAATCTTATTTCAAATTTTACTGAGAACTCAAGAGGATTGAAGACTGAAAAATAATCACTAGAGCCAGAAGCAGGGAGGTTGCTGTTCTCTTAGATAAGAGCAATTTTTGGTGGAGTGGTGGGATAGAAGCTGCACTTGGTTGCTGATGAGATGCAGATTGCAAAGATAATTGATGATTTGGAAAGGTCTGTGAAAGCAACAGCCTTGAAGTACCATCATGCGAGGATGCTGCTCCTGGTTAGGAAACCAGCTAGGAACAGAGCAGGAGGACAGCTCATCACACTATGCAGCTTTCCAAGAAGCTGAGAGAAGACTGGATTTGGAGCGTATTCCACTATGTAAAGATGCCGGGACTTACATAAGCTAACTGTAGCATTGTAGAAAGAATGGATACAGATGTGTGCACAGTTTCATGTTAGTGACAAACCAGGAAAAATATGGGACAACATTACTTAAAGAACGTGAGAAGGACAGAAAGAAGAAATTGTTGAGGATTCTGAAAACAGTTTGTTTTTAGAATAAAAGAAATATTTATTTTTGACATGTTAATACACTGAAACTTGACCCCTACAAAATGGAATGAACAGGTTAGAAGAAGAGTCTCACTTACAATGAGAACAAGGGGCTGAACTGGAATAGTGGTTGAGTGGTTAAAAGTGCTTGCTTGTCCTCCATGTCTGCAGTTTATTTCCCAGCACATACATTGGGCAGCTCACAAACTCCCACAATTTCAGCTTCTGAGTGTCTGTTATCCTCTTTTAACCCCCTGTGGGTACCGGGACTCATGCACACATGGACACACCCATACATGAACACACATGTATACACAGAATTTTAAAAAATACATCTTTAAAATGAAAGTAAGAGAAAATTTAATAATTGAGAAGAGGGGAAAGAACAAGTGGATCTTTAAGTGTACCAAGATTTGTAATGACATACTCTAAGTGTGTTCAATTTATGAATGGCTCCTACAGAACCTTTGACGTTCTCCAAAAATTTAAGAATAATAGCTAATGAGTTTTAACAAAACCCTTCAAGTGTTCAGGCATGATAAATAAATTCTGTGCCAAAGACTAGGCATCTGACCTGTATCAAACTTCTAACTCTCCAATGTAATGTACAGCTTGATTGGGAAATACTATAGGTCATAAGTTCTGCCTTCTACTTTTCTTACTCTGTTGTAGTAACTATAAGACACTTACACACATAAGAGCTAAGTAAAGATGGTATCAACTATGGCTTGTGTATATCTATCAAAACCACAACTTACAAACTTAGTGCCTAAGGAAACATTGCTGGGAAGTGGGGTCCAATGAAGTATTTAGGACAGGAGTTTGGGTCACTCGGGTCACTCATGGATTAATATTGCTTTAAAATATACCATAAAAGAATTAAGTTTATGATATGAGATATAGATTCAAAATTTGAAACAAAGACAGAAACATGGATAGTGGAACGAAAGCATAAAAGATAGTTAATTGCTGTGAAAAGGTACAAAAGCCAAAGGATGAGGGAAGACTAGTCCATTCCATACTCAACTGACAATCAAATATGAGGATACAGACCCAGAAAATGAGCATCAATTAGGAAAAGAAGAGAACACATGCAAGAAAAAGAGCAACTTTGAACCCAGGAAACTCAGAGGAGAACAGATTCTGCATTAAAGAAAAGTAGTAAAAATGAAAACAAGTCAATATACAGATTAGTTCTTGAGGAGTGATCTTACCTAAATGCCAAAGGAAGAGGAATTTCCAAAAAAGCCAACACTGAGAGCAAATAGAGCTTACACATAAATCCATCATTTTGTTTCCAATCTCCATGACTCCTTTGACCACTGAAATAAAGTTACAATGTGACTTAATTATTCTTAATGAACGTGCTTGCTCTCCAAATTTATTGAATTAACATGTCTAGAATCGATAGCTCCTCTAAGTTCTGATTCCTTGAAATATGATACCAGATGCCTTGAAATTCTATTCTTGGAATATAGCAAGGACATTTCAAAGTTCCCTATTCCTAATAAAAAGAATTTTGATTTCAACTTTATGGGTGGTTAACTCTGGCAAACTAATTAGAGGTGCAGAAGAATGTCTAGCAAGAGTCTGGGGACTTGTTAAAGTTTCAATATCATTAATATTTTAGCTTCTGATCTATTATTGCAATATCTTCTGCAAGTGTTTTCAAAAGTAGTGTTTATGGTTAAGCGTCCTGTTGCATTCACAGGTTGCAGAGTGAAAACTCTGAATTCAGGAGGTGCTTGCAGTATTTGACCTCGAGAATGATTCTTGACATCTCAAATTTGTGTTTGTACAGCACAGACATCCAGAATGCATCCAGATGTACACAAAGACAGTGTAACACTCTGATGTTCAACTGACTCCTCCGATAACTGGCATTTGCCAACTGGATCAGGGCTTGCAACATAGCTTATCAGGTAAAGCCACAGCCAAGTGGCCTGTGGACCTGAGTTCAATAGCAGGGAATGAATCCATATGGTGGAAGTAGAGAACTCATCCTGAAAGTTTTCTTCTGATGAACACAACACCACACACGCACGCACACACACACACACACACACACACACCACACACACACCACATACACACACATACACACTACACACACATACACACCACACACATATACACACCACACATACACACCACACACACACATACACACACATACACACTACACACACACACACCACACACATACACCACACACACACATACACACACACAACCACCACCACACACAATGTAATTTAAAAATTAGGCCAAATTAATTACTCTTCTTCCTTTCAGCAAGAAGCTGATTGGCATGTTTTCTAATGGTTTTCCTTTCTGATTTAGTAGGACACCCTAATACTGGGGCTGGTGCAGGGGTGAGGAGGGAAGGTTTCTTTCTAATGTTGTAACCTCATGTGGTTGAGTCTCATTTGGGAGTCTTCGTGTATGTCTGATATGGGAATGGTGATTCAGGCAGAAGGTCTGGAGACCAGTTACAACAAGGTAAGCAGGAAAAAGGTACAGCATTTCCTCAGCCCCTAATTTTCATACATTGCCGTATTATGCAGTTCACACCAAGTAGTTTATACAAACAGCTGATTTGATGGTATCAGCTCCCCTCTACTGACTGTCTTATGTTCAGGACTCTTAGGGAATTGAGAAAAGTCTTCATTATTTTATCTTCCACACACATTTATTGTTCTCTACCTGAACACATAAGTCACACTAAACACAGGCAGATACACAGGCATGTGTGGACACACACAAGTGCACATACATGTGCATGTGAGCATACACACACACACACACACACACACAAACACACACACAAACACACACACAAATCCACAGCATTCAAAACACCAATGCTGCTCTACCTATCTCAATTGGGGCAGGTTTTAACTTCATTAAACCGCTGTCATCCTGTGGCTGCTGACAAGCATCAGGCTCAGAGAGAGAGTCACTCGTCAAGTATTCACTAAGACTGTTAACAAGAAAGGCGACTCTCCTTAGGGGTTCCCCAAAAGCAGCTAATTAAGGGACAAAGGTTGTTCAGACTGTGACAATTACACCTGTAAGGTTCCTGGAGAAACACCCAAATCTCTAACAAACCTATGTTTGCTTGCTTAGTACAAGAAATAAAGAGCTCATCCATTAAAAAAAATGAGAGGCAGAAACTGTCAACCATTTGAAAAGCTTTAGGAAAATGATCATCCAATTAGTGGCTATGATCAAATCAGGCATGAACTCTCTCTGGATGGCTCCATAATTTTCCTTCTTGCATGGTGTAATTTCATATAGCTCAAATGAACTCGTGAGAGGTAATTCACTTCCAAACAGTTTTCTCATCACTGCTAATTACACTAATACATTGAAATGCCTCCTACAAGATGCATGAGCCCTTTAAGCCACCTCATTAATGTGATATAATTTTTACCAGAATATATATCAAACCTATTATCACCACAGGTTTTCTTTAGCATTTTTCAAGATGTCTATCAAAAGCTTATAAAGTAGTGTTCCTTGGGCTGGTTGTTTCATAATTAACTGTTTCTTTGAACTACTGTTGTCTATTGTAGTGTTTTGGAATGGTGTTAATTTTCAGTATGGTATCCTCAGACACACCGGTTACTTTCTCTTCTCTGAGTGCTTGATTTCTTAACTCTTTTTCCCTGTCGTAGTTGAATTTCTAAATGGCAAATGGTGCATGCAATAATGTGCAAAAATGAGTTATACAAACTGAAAGCAGGGGTGTAAAAAGAGGCATCATCCGAAACTAAAATAAAGACAGATTTTATGGTATTTATGTCAGTTAATTTAACTGCTGGTAGGGGCTTTTGTTGAAACATGAGTTAGTTCCAGTGTTTAACCTTGCAGTATTAATTTATGCTTTATGGCCTGAGCACTTTATCATTCCCTCCTTGGGAAGACAGTTATCTCATTAGCCAGAATTTAATGAAATGCAAGGATACACTTCTTAATTTCAAAGATTACTATAACACAAATCAGGTGTAAATCTCAGAATGACTACCCCTTCCCTTGTCTGGAGAGAGAGAGAGAGAGGGAAAAAGGGAGAGAGAGAGAGAGAGAGAGAGAGAGAGAGAGAGAGAGAAAGAGAGAGAGAAGAGAGAGAGAGAAGAGAGAGAGAGAGAAGAGAGAGAGAAGAGAGAGAGAGATATTCTGTTGTCAAATCACAGGAATCCTCCTGACAAGACTTTTAATTATAGCTAATGCAAATGCTCTTAAAGTTGGGTTTTCTCTGCATCTGGCAATATTAATTACTTTGGTTACTATAAAGTTTCTGGAGTCAACAGTTTGTTATTCACCATAACAATTATAAATGGAATGTCAAGTTATCTATTCCCCAGGCCATATTTCAAGCCTTAGCATGAACTCTCATGTGCATTTTTGTCTAAACTCAGTATCATAGTGTCATTTCATGTTGTTATCATAGTCTTTCAAATTAGCCGATGTTTTTGTGGAGAAGGTAAATAAACTGTGAGATTCAGAAATCTTAAGGAAATGAACATATGTATGTTTAAAATAAAGGGCACATTATCTGCCTGGAGGAAGTAGAAACATTTTGGGTTATGAAACTGTCTGGGGTGATGTCTGTTTATTAACAGACTTATGAAGTTGGTATATATCAGTGCCCTTCAGATGGGGTGCTGGTCCTATAGAGATTTTCCACTTTGGTGTTTGTCTCTCACTGTCTTCATTGCTCAAATGCCCATGGGACCAGTTATCTCACAAGCAGTACAAACCTAAATCTGGAATAGCATTTTAATAACCTATGATGAGTCGTTTGTATTGAAGTTTATCTCAGAATACTGGATGACATTTAGATCATTTGGAAAATGAATGAATAAATGAAAGTTTGGTGTATACATACAGCAACTTTTCATTAATTTGAATGCATCTTTCATAAGAAGTGAGAGAAGCTTATATATTATGGATAATGTATATTATATTATTTGAGTCTATTGGTTATATTAAACATTTTAAAGTGGGGTAATTTGGTACGTGAGTGATTCCCTTGGATTTTCTGTGTTAGTTGAAGGTTTTCAGGAACTAACAATTTTGAACAATTTAGAGATAGATTGGTGGTATGTATCTGCAACCCAAGCACTCTCTTGTGGGAGTAGGGATAGTGAACTCAAGACCATCTTCAGTTACATAATAAGTTCAGGACCAGTCTGAATCACACATACACGCATGCATGCACACATTCACACACACAGCAAAACAATAAAATACAAAACACTCTTGATTTAACCCGAAGTTTTCCTTGTGAGATTTCATATGTGCATTCTGTGCAAAAACGTGTGTATCTAATGCATGTCTACATAATATTAAACTACCTAACATTACTCTAACCAATGAAATTAAATGAACATTTTCATTAGCCTATGTAAATTGTGAAAAACAATAAATTTTATTATTGAATTTTCATCCACACCTCTATAAATTACTTGCATGTTATTAAATCCTATTACCCAAATAATTCATTTCTGTTCTCATCTTTCTCTCTCTCTCTCTCTCTCTCTCTCTCTCTCTCTCTCTCTCTCTTTCACACACACACACACACACACACACACACACACACACATACACACACACACAATTCCACACATGAAATAAAGCAAACAGAATTTACCTTTCCAAGTCTTGCTTGTTTTACTTAACATAATGATCCATGCATTTTTCCTACACATGACATAAAGTTTTAGATAATTAAAACCTACTTATACCTTTTTAAAATTCAGATTCAGAATTATTTCCTTCATAGGAAAACTGAGAAGATGGTAAAGAAAGCCTTCTTACATATATCCTGTTTGGAATCTCTCACTTTTATATATGTCAGGTTTCCTGTAATTGCTGAACAATATTGATGCAATCCCATTAACTGGTCAATACTTTATTTAAATTCTATTTTTATTATTAGTGTTGTTGTTGTTGTTTGGCTGGTGCCTTCTGTCTGTTCCTAGGTCCCACCAAGCACAATGCATTACATTTACTTGTCATGTTTCCTTAGACTCCTCTTGGCTATGGCAGTTTCTCAGATTTTCATTATTCGTGATGACCTTGACAGTCTGGAGATAGACTGGCCAGGTATTTGATGCCCCACTATTGAAATCCCTCTGAGGTATTTCTCATGATTACAGGTTTGAGAAAGGAAGACCACAGAAGGAGAGGGCTATTTTCATCATGTCAGATCAAGGTTGCATACTATTAACATGACCTTGATCACCTAGCTGAGACACTTGGAATGGTTTTGACAGTATCAAGCCAAGCACTAGATGTAAAAGCATAGTGCCTGGAGCACCAGAGGGGTTCAATTATCCATGGCTCTCCCTCTGCTTATCTTTCACATCCATCTCAATGCTCATATTAAGCTGCTAGGATTATTTGTGTAATTAATATCATTTTACTTAGCCACAAAACAGTATAATACAAAGAAAATTTCAGGATAAATTATGCATCTATCAAAGAAAAATGCTTAGTGCAATACTAAAAGATTCTTATTGAAGAAGAGTCTTATTTCAAAGGTAGTCCATTGCATAGATTCCTGGGCATTATAGCAGCAATCTGGTGTAATTTGATTAGGGATCTACCTTGAAAATAGATCTTCATCAGCTAGTATCTTATGAGAAGATATTGATAATTATCACAAACAGACAGAAACTCAAGTAAAGATAAACATCTACATGGTCATGAAGAAACTGGAGCCCTTCTGTAGCATTGATGGGAAGGTGGAATAGTATTCCACTATGGAAAACATGAAATATTTACAACTCTTTCAAAAAAGTATTACACAATTAAACAATCCACTCTTGGGTATATATAGCTCATAGACCCATGATCCTCAATCAGTGGGTCATGACCCTTTTGGGTGGTCAAACAACACTTTCACAGGGGTCACATATCAGATATTTACATTATCATTCATAACAGTAGCAAAATTACAGTTATGAAGCAGCAAAAAAAAACTTAATAATTTTATGGTTGAGAGGTCATCACAACTTGAGGACATAGTTAAGGATCACAACATTAGGAAACCTGAGAACCTCTGCCCCCAGATTTAAGAGCAGGATCTTGTCTAAACACACACACACACACACACACACACACACACACACACAACCACCACTATCACCACCATCATCCATATTCAATGCAGTATTAGTTACAATGGCCAAAGCACAAAGGCAATCTAACAATTAGATAAATGAGTAGACAAAATGTGCTAGATACATATAGCATTCATAACAACATGAGTGAGCACACAAGAAACTATAGTTAAGGAAGTGAACCCATTACAGAATGACAAATATTGCATGATCCCATTTAAAAATGAAGTATCTAAAATGACCAAATTCTAAGAATTTCAGAATGAAATAATGATTGCTAGGGGGTTGGGAGAGGCGAAAATGAATGTATACTCTATGACTAAAGGGTTTTGTTATATTGGATGAATAATCTCTAGATTTCTGTTGTACTGTTGAGGAGATTTTCTTGTCCCGTCAGGTCCCACTGACACTCTTCAATACCAAATAATCACACAATTGCTATATTATTAAACTGTTGGCTGATGGATAGGGCTTCTTTTTGGCTAGCTCTGTCTTAATTATTAACCCACAACTACTAATCTATGTATTTCTACATGGCCTTACCTTACTGGAGAATGCCTGGTGCATCCTATCCTCCCGGTTCCTCCATGGCATCTCTTCATGCCTCTACTGGCTATTGGCCAAACAGTGTTTTATTTATCAACCAATAGAGAAACATATATAAACATAAGGACATCCCTCATCACCATGCCACACATAATACACAATTAACAATACATGCAGTTTTCCAAATATGTTAGAGGAAATCTTCTTCTAACACACATGGAACTGCTTTGGGAAATTCTTGGAGGAAAACATTGCATTAGGACCTTGGTTTTACTGGAATGTCCAAAGATGTATGAGATAGATACGTAGAAAGTCTTGCATAAAATCTATCTCAACACAGTCTTAAGTGATTAAAGTATCATTCATTACTTATACTACGAAGATCTGTTTTCTCAGATTTGTCCATCCACTTATCAAATGCTCGGCAGACTTATAAACAGTCTGCAAAATTAACAAATTTAAATTCTGATTTTTAAGGGCTAACTTCTGTCCTTACAAGTCAAATGTAGTCATTTTTACTTCAGCTTATCTTTTATTTCTTCTCATTGACTCCAATAACTTTTGTAAGCTGATCATTCCTCACACAGGAATGCATACTTAGACCATTCCTCATGATATTCATCATGCCTGCTATCACATTGTACAGATCTGTTTGCAGCACAGGACCATGAACTCTATTGGGAAAGGGGAGGATTTTGGCTTATCAGGTACCCCTACTTACCACTTGCATAAGGCAGACACATATTAGTAAGGAAATAGTTTCCTAACAGATGATTTAATCTTGTGAGGGAAGAATGGTTTCAAATCTGTTTCATTTCTCAGAGACATCTGTTGGGCAAGCAGGGTCACAAGGTTAAATGATCTCCCAGTGTTGTACCAATATGGCTTAGAGCCAAAACCTGATGTCAGCTCTCTTGATTTTGTGTCTAGTGTCCATTTCCTATGGAGAAAAGGTGTTCCCTGTTAAGGGACTTTGGTATGTAATGATACACAAATACACCCAAAAGTTCTCACTTTCTAGAGGTCAAAGGTGAACTGATAGGTTTAGTATAGTAAGAAAATGCCATGGAAGGTCTAACAGTACTTAGAACTGAATGTTGGGAAGACACTGTTTTAAGAGAATTAGAAACAGTCTCAAAACATCCAGTTTCATATGTTTTACACTTTATGTATATTAATGACTTGGAGGTTTATAGGGAGAATCCAGACCTGTTTAGGAAGCCAGAAACACTTACTTTGTAGTTTTGGGAGTCGGTTGCTCTGTTGGCCCTCTAGCTCTAGCTGGCATTGATAAAGTTCCATAATTTTGTAACAAAATATTACAGAATTTGCTGTGGCTTATTCCTGTTAGAAGATAATATTGGCTGATAAAATTTAACTAAGAATTTAGAGTAATGTATGTCATACATATGCATTAATACAAATTCTTAGGTGATTAAAAAGATTTTAATTGCTTGTTTGAGTAATAGTCTATCTTATTTCCATGTACTTTCCTTTCTATTTTATTTCAAATTTTGTATGTGTGCATATGGATACTGTGTGTATGTCAATATGTGAGTGGACTTGTGGACATTTTATGTTTTATTCTTTGACTTTTCTGCCTTACTGCCTTGAGAAAAGGGTCTCTGTCAGTGAACAAAAAGCTTGCTATTTTATCTAGACTAGCTGGTCATGGAGCTCTCAGCATCTACTCATCTCTGATCGGTAATGTTGGAGTTACAGTACACTCATCTATGTCTGTTTTTTGCATGGGTGCAGAGGGTTTGAAATCAGGTCCACATTCAAACAGAGCTAGACATCTTAACAATTGAGCTATTGCTGCAGGTCCACACGTTTGCTAAGTCAGATGATACCGATGCTTGCCTTCAAGGCTGCAGTAGACAAAGTCCCAAGAAAAGGAAGTTGCTTTTCTCCCTCACTTAGTTTCAGGTTACAAGAAGATTCTTGTTCTTAAACTGTAATGAATGTGATGTTACCCAAGAAACCAAATTGTATGCATATCTGTAGTTTTCCTTTTAGACGTCTCCCAACTTGTGCTGTTACTTTTGTTAGAATTTGATCTGGTTGGGGATAACATGGTTTTCTCTTTCTGGTGATGAGCATTGTAGCAATTGATGCCTGTGTGTGTTCACAGTTTGCAATTTATTAGACTAACCAGTTATAGATATATAAAAAAGGCCCAAGGTTTCAATTTTGAGGTTTTCAAATTGAGATTATCTTGTTTGTTATTCCATTTGTTTGATATGTGCATTGAAAAATAGAAGAATCAGAATGAGAATGGAAAAAATGACACAGTAGGTTTCATTCTATCTGAATGAAAAATTAAATAGGCTTGAGTCATCTATATATCATTAATCTCTTGGAAGATATAACAAGCAAGAGCAATGAATATGTTGCTTGGAAACAATTTGCAAAAAATAATTTAAAAATGTTTGATTTTGGTCATAACTTCAATGACTTATTTGGAAGAGATTTTATTTTTATTTTTGCATAATTCTACCCTATCCCACAGTGTGTGTGTGTGTGTGTGTATGTGTGTTGCATTTTGTGAAGTAGTGTATGTTTTCCTAAATATAAATCATAGTATAAGTGTTTATCTCTATCAAATAATTTTAATTCATCAATGAGTTACCTTTGCATGTCAAGTTACAAGAAAAGAAAACTCTGTGTGTGAGTCTGTGTGTGTGTGTGTGTGTTTAATATTATTTGGAAGATATTTCAATAGGTAATGAACGTGTGCTGCTTTTTCTCCCCAACTGCAATTTTCTTCAGTGTTTTCCATTACATTTATTTTTTTCACTGACAGTTTGATGGGAGATGTCATTCTGTAAATATGTTTGTCATACTGGTTAATGAATAAAGCACTGTTGGCCAATAGGAAAGGAAGATAGGAGGGACTAGGAGATAAGGAGGAAAGAGGAAGTAGTAAGGAGGAGTCAAGATGGAGAGTCTGGAGAGAACAGAACCGCCATTCCTCCGCTCTCGGTGAGACCACGTGGAAATACATAGAAATGGGTTAATACTTAAGACAGAGCTAGCCGATAAGAAACTAGTACTGGGCCAACAGCATTACATCTAATACAGAGTCTCTGTGTGTTAATTGGGGCTGGCGCGGCAGTGGTACAAGACCAGCGGCAGGAGGAAAAACCATACTCCTTACAGACAGTCCATAACTTCATACAGGTCATTGTTGGAACAGAGATTTGGAATTTCAGATAAAAAACAAATATTGGCATGTTGGTGCTTTTTACTGAGAAAGAATTGTTTCCATTGAAGGGTCCAGTTTGGCATTTACTCTGCATCTCATAGTGTGACTATCAGCTAAAGTCTCTCCCTCTACATGAACAATATTATATTTATTTCCTGTTGTCTCACCCCCAGTTACATTAAGCTTAAAGGTTTGATTTATTTGCTGGTCTACTGACAACTATAGATTACTATAAGCTACATATAGATTTAATTCTTCAAAGGTCTAGAGGGTAACAATCTACCCGCTTAGTCTTGTAGGAATTAATTTTTCGATTTGACTATTCATGGCATCATTAATGAAGAAAAGCTGCAAGAGAAAACAGACCGATTTCAGGAATGTGATTCAGAACATTAACACCTTAATTTACATAAAATTAGTTACATACTGCTGCAGTAATTTAATTTGTTTGACCAGTACTTTGCAACTGTGAAAGATAGATTCAGAAATAACAGACAAAGAGTTTTTCATATTTTCTCCAAATGACTAGTCTCTGAATACTATGAGATGGAGAGAATTAATTATAAGACAACTCAAGAACTGTAGTAGCAGCTTCAAAATGCATGGATTAGAAACATATTTCTCTCTTTTTTTATTCTTCAAAAATACTTAAAAATGAATGCTTTGTGCTTGAAATAAATTATGTACTTTGTCCTGGTTTCATTAGAATTCTGTAAGTAAAAATGGTAAAACTAAACTTGTGTGGTAAGCCTCATTGTAAGATAGAAACCTGAATGAGTCTGGTTTACTGACAGCAAAGTGACTTTGTGTAACCCATAGGTACAAGGAACAAAGTGGCTGTCTTTACCTTGTGGTGAACCTGTTAGTGTCCAAGGCCCAAGCACACTAATTTCTTCTAGAAGCCATGCCTAATTAATTTGGATTTTAGATAATTAGGTGATTGTCTTAGAAATTAGTCACGTGTGAACATAAACAATAAAGCCTCCCATTTCTCCTTTCTTCATAGTTTAAAAGATGTGTTTTCTGGGTCAATTATCTTGTACATTCCCTTACGTATCCTTTTTTGCAAAATTCAAAATTATTTACTGTTACTACCACAGCAATATTCTGGGCTCTCTACCCATCTAGCATTTCTCAAATATATCATGCTAACTTCTTTACATGTAGAGCTGTCTTAAATCAGGGCTTTGTGTTAAGTACTTAAAGTCAGATTTAATTGTGGAGAGTAAACATTCCTTCTTGGTTTTCTCCCACCAGTGCTGAAGTTGAAGCCTATTTTCTGGTTTCCCCTTTCTTGATATGCTTAGTAGAATAAGAAAAAAGTATTTGTTCATTTTGAGTAAGAAGAATTTGGTATGTGCAGTGGTAAAAAGTATTTCAAGCTGGTATTGAACATGATTTAAAATTTCTATTTGTTTTTATTTTAGGTGTATTGGTGTTTTGCCTTTATGTATGTCTGTGTACTATACATATGTGTGGTGCCTGTGGAGAATAGAGTGTTGGAACCACTGAAAATTTAGCCACCATGTTGGTGCTGGTGTTTTCAAGTCCTCTGGCAGAGTAGCCAGTGCTCTTAATCTCTCTAATCCATTTAGTCTCTCTAGCCCATTTATAACTTAAAATAATATTTTGTTTTTGAAAATTTCATTCATGAATATGGGTTTATCAATTTTCACTTCCTTTCCCCCTCTAACTCCTCCCATGTACCCCTGATTCCCTCTCAAATTAATGATTTCTTCTTTAATTATTTTTATTCAAGAGCATATACACATGTACACTACACAAAAAATTTCATTTTGAAATGTTTATGTAATGACTAATTGTCTTGATTTTAAATTTATAGATGGGTTTCTGGTTATTACTGATTCTCTAGGACATTCTTAGTGCAGGAAAGAAATTTCTGCCATAGTTATTCACCTGTTCCTGTGAATAGTAAAATTTAACTAAAATTCATCTGTAAAACTTTATAAATATGTTCCTCTCAGTACAGCCACTCCTTGGTAAATTCAGGGTGTTGGCTGCAGTATACATGTATATACCGAGATTAAGGGATTCTTAGACTAGATGAAATGGCACGGGCATTTGTGCATCACTTATGTGATCCCTCCCACATATTTCAAGTTGCTTGTAAATTGCTCATAATACATCAGACAATATAAACCTCATGTAAGTAGTTGTTATGATATATTGTTTAAAGAATATTGACAAGAAAAAATTTTATATGCTGAGTATGTGTGTGTGCACAAATGTGTAGGAGGTATGCTCACTTATGTGTGAGCATGGGAAACCAGAGGTTGACTTTGGGTATCTTTCTTCATCGCTTTTCCCTTCTTATTTTTTTTATAAGATCTTTCTTTTTTTCCCTAGATTTCATTGAATTGTTTTGTGTGTATGAGTGTTGTGTCCTTGTATGTGTCTGTACAACACATGGGTCCCTTTTTTGCTTGAGGATGTGGTAAGACTCCATGTGGATGCTGGGAAATAACTTGGAGCCTTTGCAAGAACAACAGCACTCTTAACCATTGAGCCAACTCTCCAGCCCCTAGACCTTAGTTTTGAGATTGCACCTCACAGGACTTGGCATTTGCCATTTTGGCTAGATTGTCTGAACAGTGAACTCTCAAAATCTGCCTGTCTCAGAAACCCTTTTGATGTGAGTGCTGAGGGACCAAATTTAGGCTCTCATGTTTGTGCAGCAAACATTTTGCTAATTTAGTGATTTCTCTAGCCTCTTGAGAAATTTTTCTTTCCCTCAGTATTTTCAATATCATATTGGTCAAATCTGTGGATGCAAAACCTACAGACACAAAATCTAATTGGGTCTCATTGTAAGTCAAATATTGTCCTTAATGCAACCCTGTAGTCCACAGCCACAAAGACATCTCTTTCTAACATCTTTCCTAATGTCTTCCAACATATTTAGAAATTAGAAGGTTGTATTTGATCTTTATTTTATTGTAAGCTAGCTCACTGCCCTTGGGTTGGTTCACTGATTATTTCTGAGACTTAATTTCCTCATAGATGAAATGGAAATTTTAGGTATAGTTTTTTTTTATAGGCTCTTTGGGTTCATTAGACAGAACTTTTGATAAAGTACATTTGTTTATATAAACATAGAAGAGTTGAATGTAAAATTCATGGGCCTAATGAAAGGTTCAAGAGAAGCATTACTTTAAAAAGATATATTCTAGAGAAACTCCTCACTCATGGTAAAGGGAAGGGTCAGACAATGGCTTTGACTCAGAGAAAAACTTTACCTTTTGTTAGCTCCATACTTCTATTAATTGTCTATGCTGGTCCTTGCCCCAGTGGAATACTAAGATAAAATGTGGTCTGTCAACAAGAAACTACTCATACTCAAACTCTACCTTATCTATACCAGGTATAAATTTGTTTCAAGAATATCTCATATTGCTAAACAAATCAGCCACACTTTTCTGAAACAGCAGTCCTCCCCCCATGCCTTTTCCAATTCAGGGAACCTGCATAGGTCTGACCTAGGCTCTCTGTATATATGTTACAGTTCTGTAGCTTGGTCTTCTTGTGGAACTCCTAACAGTTGGAGTAGTAGTCATTCTGACTCTTTTACTGGCATTTGGAACCCTGCTCCTCATACTGGGTCTCCTTGCTCAGCTTTAATACATGGGGAAGTACTTAGTCTTATTGCAACTTGATATGCCATGTTTTGTTGATATTCATGGGAGGCCTGCAATTTCCTGAACAGAAAGGGGAGGAGGGTGGATTGGGGAGTGGGAGTTGGGGAGAGGGAGTGGGAAGAGAGGAGGGAGGGAAAATTGCAGCCAGAATGTAAAAATCAAAATAAACAAAAAATGGCATCTCTAATTAAAACTAGGGGTTCTCAAAACACAGAAACTGTGCTTTCCTGGTGGTGTGTTTACACCAGTGTTTTGTTTTCATTAGTTAAATGACTCCATTAGAAAAATAGTGCATGCTCCCACAAGGAAGTTCCCTTCCAAATAAACCACATTTTAAAATGGCTAAAATAGTGAGGATAATCTACAAAGTAGAAAATGGTTTCTCAATTCAGTTCCCTGGCCTGGTCTGCAATATCCCTTAAGCCTTACAACACTTAATAAGCCAACTGTTCATCAAAGGGGATATCTAGAAATGTGCTCAATGTAACTTTTGTCCCAAGAGCCTGAAATGAAGAGTGCTGGTAAACTGATAGAGGTTTTTGAATAAATACATGGTTTGTACCGCAAGCCTAATGATGCCTTACACACACACACACACACACACATACACACCCATCTTATGAGCCCTACCATGGAGTAGACTACTGAATTAAAAGACAGAGTCTCATTGTCATGTAAAATAAACATAAAGAAACCAAACTGTCAAATCAAACATGTAGGGTGCGTATTTCTTTGGCCAACATTAAAATATATTTCCTAAAATAGCACAGCAAGCCAATAAAAGATAAAGGTCCTGCAAAGGGAACTTGTGTACAACAAGATTATATAGTATTTACTAAAGTTTTCCTATATTTGATCACATGTACAATTCTACACATTTGTGCTATTTTTTCAGATTTCAAACTTTAAAATTTTAATGTTATAATTACAGCATTTCTCCCTTCCTTTCCCCCTCCAGTCAAATTTTTTAAAAATTATTTTAAAAAAGTGAACCTTCATCTGTGCATGTAGTTTATTCAGTACCTATATTTAGATGCTCTGTAGGGTTTGGTTTTATATAGTTTTCTTTCATTGTTGCTTTTGCTTTAAATTGATTACTCATTGTTGATAGATTCTAGCAGGACTGTTTCGTCCAAGCATCCATTTTTATGTTCATTTTAGTGTTTAACAATATTTGCATAAGAATTTTTGAGGAAGTGAGGCTTGTGTGACTCTTAACAGGTCAGTTGTTAAAATGCATTTAAGGTTATGAATTGTGCTTTCAATGGCACATAAAATAATTTTTTACAATGTAATTGTGTGAATATGCTGAGCATGGGGCTGTTTATGCTGCCATAGTGCTTTTTTCTGAAGAAATGTTTAAGCAAATAAAGATAATTAAATATGGAGGATAGTCATACTATTTTCCAAAATGAACCAGTTTCAAATAGTTCTAAAGGTAGAGGCAGCCTTATTTCTCAATCCTTTTTGCCTTATCTTTACTAATACTGCCAATTATGAAAATTTATTTCACCAAGAGAATAATATTTTGTTTATAAAAAATCCATAATTGTGCTTAAAGCAGGTTGAAAGAAAACAATTTTTTTTGGTCTGAACTACATTATGTTATTCTTCCTTGTGTCTGTAGTAAATTATAATTACCTGGAGAAATGTTGTTACCTATGTAAGAATATAGTGCTTAAAGCAGGAAGAAGTAGGTCTCTGTAAACAAACTCATTTGCCTAAAAACTCTGAAGAGAAACTGTTTTCCTTGGATATATTTCTAGCATCTTTTCCCTCTAAAAAGGGATGTTGGGCTGTTTCCAATTAAATTGAAATGCGGCATGAAAGTTATCAGTCAAGTGCAATTATTTTGTGCACAACAATATCACACACAAAATTAGCATGTGCAACTGGAGGAACATGTCAGCACAAACACATCAGTTATTCCTGGGACAACTTACTTCTTAGCATAGCGATGCAATTCTAGAACCCAGCTCCACTCCCTTTGGCCCTCTTTCCATAAACTCACATTCTACTGATGGCTACTTCAGGTTGCTTTGTCCTACAATATGTAGAAAAAATTAGGACTATACTCTCTGCATGGAAGAATGAGGAATCCTTACTGTAATCACCTGGAGACAGCACAAACTGGTAACATTCAGTTTTGACCTTGGCAGATGATGATGATACAGAAGGCTCTGTGTGACGTTTCAGTTTCTTACCTGCCATTTCCTCATCCTTGTTACCAGTGAGTAGCCGTATTTTGATTTCCTGAGGCCTACACCACAACATCCTTAGAGATCTGGGTTTTTTCCTAAGATCCCAACTCAATCCACCATGTCCTTCACATCTATACAACTCATAGAATTCATGGATTCCCATGACCTTGGAAGGAACTCTGCATGGTAAACTTAATGCATCAGCCAGTGTTTCTACTTCCTGACCATGACTCAGACGAATATGAATCTTTAAATTCTTCTGCGGAGTTGGCTGGCGGTCTCAGATGCAGTCATATTAACATTCTAAGAAGTTCCTTCTGATTTGATTCACAAATCAAATCACTTTGTCCCTCCCCAAATTGGTGTTTTTAGCACTCTGACTTAGTGTGCATTTTGACAAGACCTTCTCTTGGTCAAGATGAACTCATACCAATGTAGAGCCTCAACAAACATAAGGTAAAGTGACATCACCCATGGAGGACTTCATGGGATGCTGGGATGCTGCTCACTCCATCTGTGTGCATACTGTAAAATTCTGAAGTGCAAATTTTCAGAATATATGAGAAAATATGCATGTAATTTAATGCATATAATGCTTAGAAATAACTAAAGTAGCTTACAAGTAACAGAAGGCTTCCTGGTCCCTCACAAACATGATGTATTCCCCAGGCACCATTTTTAGCATTGTACTACTGTTACCCCTCTTCATCACTCTTTCTTCTCTGGTACCTTGGAAATACACTTCACAGTTGCTGACTTAGGGCTCATTTCTTTGTTAGTTCCAGCTCAGAACTTAGCACAAAATAGAGTTTCTCAAAAGAGAACTAATTTTGGTAGAATGGTGTTGCCACACAAGAAGTGGTAACCATACCTGTCTCATACTGTCTCCTTATTGGTGATAGGAAATGAAAATCTTCATGAAATGCTTCAGAGTTGGGCTTCTAAAAGGCATCTATGATGAGCAGCCTTCCTGATGTGGCCCAAGGTGGTTTTTCTGCTGTGTCACTTGCTTCATTTTCTGTTCACTGTCCTGCCTTGACTATAATCACTTTGAAAATATATATATATATATATATATATATATATATATATATATATATTGGCTTTTCAAGTCAAGGTTTCTCTGTGTAGGCTGTCCTGAAAGTCACTCTTGTGGGCCAGGAGACTAGACTTGAACTCACAGAGATCCACATGGCTCTGCATGCTGGGATTAAAGGTGTGTTCCAGGCTATTTATTTATTTATTTATTTATTTATTTATATGTATATGTGTTTGCCTATGTGTGTGTATCTGTGTGCATATGCTGATTATGTGTAGTGATGTGTTTTGTGGTGTGTCTATCTGTCTGTCTTTGTAGTGTATGCTAATAGAGGTCAGGAGAGGATGCCCAATCTTTTGGGGATGGAGTTATAAATTCTTGTAACTTTCCTAATATAAATGCTAGGAACTGAACTCAGGTGCATTGGCTACTATTTCTATTATCAACACCAGAACCATCTCTTCAGCCAAACCTTCCTGTTTCTGACATGTGCCTAGCCATTTCCCAGTCCTGACTCATTGGGATCCTTGTTCTTTTCTAGAAGTTTTTTCCTATCACATAATCTGTGCCATATGCCATGAATCTTTATAACCTCAGCTGAACATCAGCTTCCCGTAGGTGACCTTATACAAAAGTCTCAGTCTCAATTTGGTTTCCCTAATGACTACCTTATGCAACTATTTTTTTTCTGTGATAACCTGTTCTTACTCTTCTCTATTCTAATTTTCAACTATTTATGTAATGTCTATTTCTCTAATTCCACTGTATGCTACCTAACTCTGGGCAATTTTGTTTCTACCTTTGTGTTCTCAGCACTTATTTCAATGCCTGGTGTTTAATAGACACTCATTAAATTTCACTGGAAATTAAAATAGCAAGTTCATATCAGACCCCTAGCTGGAAACTAAGATATCTATTCTTCATTCTAACCCCATTGTGACTGGCTCCCATAAAAATCTGTGAAAGAAAGTGTACTAAAGATTTTTATCACAAAGGAACAATGGCTCTAAATTTCACTACCATGAGCACATTCATTTAAAAGATTTTTTATCTTGGATTTAAGAACTAACATTGTCATTTATGCCGAAACTGCTGAGAGTTTATAGGAACTTATGGTAGGAGCTGAATTTCATAAGCATTTGCCTTCAGTTTGTCTTGTTCAAACAATATCAGATTATCAAGTCCTATGTGATTACAGTAATTCCAACCCTAGATTGAGCTCAGTGCAGAAATGTCTTGGGAACCAGAACACTGCTTCCAGCGTGGACAGAACTTAACATTCCGCTTTATTAGCTCCTTGCTTCAGGATGCTTGGCAGATTTCTTAAACACCTCCGAGGCTTAATTTTCTTATATTTAAATGGACCCCAATGATAATACCATTTACCAATCCTCTGCCTGTTATATTCATTTCTCTATGCCAATTTTGATCTAGAACCAGACTGGTCTTACTAAGTAGGTGTTTATAAATGAAAAACTTAGAGTAGTGTTGAATATTGAATCTTTAAACGTTCTAGCTATTGTTTGTACTATCATTATCATGAATCTTTAATTATATCTATACATCCCATGGTGTCCGATGAAGAGTAGAGTATACCTAACATGAATACTATTTGGTACAAAGTTGTTGCTAAAACAACATTAAAACCCAATATACTTTCCTTAATAAACACACTCACAGTGAAAATTACTGGGTGTGCTTCCTTTGCAGGGTTACTGTGCTGTGGAATATGCTGAGAGAAGTCCGAAAAATATTTTTCTTAATTTTCTTAATTCCACTTTATAATAGATATAAAATGATCCTTTTATTTAAAATTTCTTCTAAAATTTTAGAGTAAGTGATCCCTTACTCTAAAATCAACAAAATGCTGTCATTAAATGCTCTCCACACTTTTTCCCCAATATATATAAGAGGATCCATACAAAGGTAAATTGTATGGACATCTCATTTTATAGATCATATCCATAAACATGATCAGAAGTTTTAAATATTATGCAGCTAACCATCTTAAAGGAAATCACTTCAGTTTTCAAAACATTTCTCATTCCTTGAATTTCTCTCTCTTCTTTTTTTTACCATGACAGATGCAACTTGCTTGTAAATCCTTCGTAAATTCAAGACTTATTGTATCTTTTTGCTACTGACATAACTTTCCCAGTGCAATTTTGTGTTATTCCAAAGGATACTTTTTAAATTATAAAATATCAATGCTATTAAAATTACACACGGAGTTTTTCAAAGTCATCAGCGGCATGTCATGACTGGACTTCATATGACAAAGGTTAGACGATGTTCATTCTTGTAAGATAAATATGATAAACCTGATTGAATGTGACTAATTTGATTATTTCATAACAATAGGTCATCTTGGTAAGACAGTGAAGAGCTCAGGTATCCCCATCTACAGAATGGTAACAGCAGAGACTGACAGAATTGATGTGAGGGTCTATAACATGATACATGGGGATCATCTGAAATATCGCATGGCTTATCTCCATACAAAGTGACTGTTAGCTTCACTGTCCTGCATGGGAGAAGAGAGGGTGTGAAGCTTAATTTTTAAAGCATGTCAAAGAGAAGACAGACAAGGAGGGGCCCTGACTTGCTCCTTTCCCCATGGCCTCTGAAACACATGGAAGAGTTGAGATTGAGGTCATGGTGAGAATCCGGTCAATCAGAATACAGAGGATCAAGAGGCTCAAAACCTGTCAGAAGTTTTAGAGGAGAAAACTGGAGAAAAGATGGCATATTATACAAATCTGCCACTGGATCTGATGCTTGTGAAATGAAGAGTCTCCCTTTTTGTAAGTTATCCATGGCTGCTGTTGATTTGAAATTTTGTGACAAGCCAAGATCTTGCTACAGTCAGATGTTGATCTACAGAGGCAATGGGTCCAACTTCTGGAGGATGATTCTCTCTCTGGCAGTAATTTACGCAGTGTGAAACCTGTGCAAATGCTCTTTTGGGTCATTATCCTTCTGCACATCAGCGATAATGTATCTGGAGCTTGTAACACGTTAGCCTTGTTAAATTTATTTGTTTTTCACAAATCATCTTCAAAAATGTCCACACTTTATCAGGACTGCTCTTTAAATCTAACATGTTTATCATGCAGAATTTTATTTATTAAATTTTATTTGCTGTCAAGAGAGACAGACATGAGTATAATGTTTTAAAAGATTGTCTATTGATGTGAGAGAAAAAAAGCGAGTCCCGAGGTGGAAGCTCAGTGGGTTGGAGAAATGTAAACATCCCCTACATTTTATCTTCACATGACAAAATGCATTATGGTCAAAAATGGATCGGCTCTAAATCGCAGCTTTCCAACGTTCTAAAACATGTATAATCTAAGCCTTTGCTTTTCCATGGGCTTCATTTATTTATTTATTTATAATCCTGGAGCAATCATTTTATCATAAATGCTACTAGGTCATTGTAAGCTTTCTCTTTCTTACAGCACTTTTATACATAGTTATTTCAGATACATTAAAGCCAATTATAATTACCTTGACTATGTAAAGCAACACCTCCTTATTCAAGGAGGGTGTGATATATGGGGTGCAACATATACTGGTGTCAAAAGCAAGTTATTTTCATCAGACAATTATAGTTGTCTTTGACATCAGGCCTACATTTCCCACCAATTAGTACAAACTGCAGGGTGCAATTCCAGAATTCTGCAGAGCTAGCAGCTAGTGGTACTAACTGGAGTTTAGGGCATTTAAATACTCCTAAGTTCCAATAAATAGTCTGCTTTAACTTTCATTGGTTCAAATCGATAGTCGATGTTGTCTGCACATTATTTTTTTTTCCTCAGCAAGAAAGTACATATGGATTTTATTTTTTGTTGGGATGTTAATTCTCCTTGTCAATAAAATACTTAATTTTCATTTTAACTTTATGTCTCTCCTGCATGCCATCGATTGTGCATCTTACAACCATTACTGCTGTTGGATGAGATTGGTGGAGGGTTTCTGCAGAAAAAGATGTGTCCAGCAATGAGAGCAAAACTGTCGTTTTCATCTGCATTCTGGGTAGCTGCGTAATTATTGGATATTCTTTAAAATAATCCAATTGCTGAAGTAAAAACAATGTAAATAAGTGTAAAGAGGATTGCTGGGCTCTTAAAGAGCTTTTATCTTGCACTGAGAGCTACATAACAAAGCGGCATGCGATTCCATGATTCCAGAAGCGACAGAAATGCTGTGCACATGGAATCAGCTATTTTTCCTATTTGGCACCTAGAGGTGGGACTTGTCCTTTCTATCTATGAAAGCACTCAGTTACCAGCTGTTTGCATGATTACTAGGGAAAACATTTGTCTCAGCTGTTCTGGCCCCAGTGCTGAGTCTCCTAACCCCATAGCCGGCAGGCAGATCTGTGCCTCTAAGCAGCTTACCAAACACAGTGGACTTAGGTCCAACTTTATCAGCACTGGCTTTTCAGTTCAGGCTTCTTTTGGTTTTACAAAGAAAGACACAAGAAGAAGGCATGACTCCATTTGCATTTTGAACTGGTTTTCCTCCTCAAGGATGATGGGTTCAGGGTGACTCGGGATTTTTCTCAGCTCCATATGGTGGTGCAGTCCTGTATGCAGAGAATACAGAAGGCTGAGAAGGGAGAAGGGTAAGCTGAGAGTTAGCTTGGGTCACACAGTTAGACCTAGACTCAAGGAAAAGCAAAGAGATAAAAAAAAAAAAAAAAAAAAAAAAAAAACAAACTAACAGAAGCTCTTTCACTGAACTTGTTATTGTTTACTTGGTTTTTTTCAATTTTGAAATTGTAATTACAACACTTCTCCCATCCCTTTCCTCCTTCTAAACCTATCCATATAAACCCTTTTGCTTTTTTCAAATTCATGGGCTCTTTTTTTTTCCCATTAATTGTTATTGTTTATGTGTGTGTGTGTGTGTGTGTGTGTGTGTGTGTGTGTGTATCCTGATCACTTACATGTTACAATTTTTTAATTAAAAAGTTCTAAAATAAGTATGTTTAAGCAATGGATTCGGAAAGCCCACAAAGGCCTCAGTCTTACACGAAGAACTATACACAACTGAGGAATGCTGGGAGAGGAAAAAATAGTCTTCTCCAGTGATCAATGGTGAAAACATACATGTAAGTGATCAGGAAACACACACACACACACACACACACACACACACAATAACAATTAATGAAAAAAAAGAGTCCATGAATTTGAAAAAAGCAAGAGGGTTTATATGGGTGGGTTTATAAGGAGGAAAGGGATGGGAAAAGTGTTGTAATTATAATCTCAAAATTGAAAAAAAAAAAAAAAGGTCAACAATAAAAAGTTCAGTGAAAGACCTTCTATTAAGTGTGATGCTGTGGGGCATGGAGCCCACACTGGTAAGAAAAGCCCCAAGCACCATTCAAACAGTTTGAGACACTGGCTTTTCTTCTTTTCTGAAGTAACAGAGTTCCCAACCCATCAAACCATTTCATACATGTCTGCTTCAACATCAGAAGAGGGCACCAGACCCGATTACAGATGGCTGTGAGCCACCATGTGGTTGCTGGGAATTGAACTCAGGACCTTTGGAATAGTAACCAGTGCTCTTAACCTCTGAGCCATCTCTCCAGCCCCCGTCAAACCATTTCTGCTTCTTGTCAGTACATGATTTCACAGGCCTTCTGAAAAAGGATGCTACAGAGATGAAACACCGAGTATTCAAGATATCGTGGGTCCCGTAGACATTCCTTCATTGGTCCTGCGACTATCTTCTGAGAACCTACTCTGAGTGGGACAGTGTGAGCATGCACTGGAAATGGACCCATACCCAAGAGCATATGGTCAGGGAATCAGAGACAAACCCATAGATCATTGTAGTAGCCTATAATGTGTGCTGAGCACCATAAGAAGCCACAGGGGAAATATAGCTGGATGGGAGTGTTCAGAAGAGAAGGCCAATAGAGAAATGGAGAGTCATATGATTGACAGTGTCCCTTACCTTAGGAGTAGCTTTTGATCCAGTCCCTTGTTTCTCAGCTTCACTCCACTGACAACATTAAGGAGATAGCTGCCTTAGACATGAATTATCATGTGTGAATAACAGTTTCTCTACATGGAAGTGTTAATTTATGGTATTGTATTTCCCGCAAACAGACTTGTCAGTGGCTGCAAAATATACCCATCCAAGGGGAACATAGATCTAACTGCTGGGAAATCACTCTTACCAGTTTACTTAGGGTATACAAACATAGACAAGAGAAAACCATTGTCCAAATTGGTTGTACCATAAAGACCAAAAATGGGTAATAGTAGCTTGAGAGACAAGGGTTCTAAACTCTTTTTAGTTAAGCATACAACAGGCATTATCTCTCTTTTCCTTGAGCTTGCAGGCAGCCGACTTTTTGTCTCGAGTCAAAAAAGCAGCAGATACAACAGCATCTTCTCTTGCAGGCACAATATAAACTGTTTCTTGATGTCATTGTTTCCAGTATCCTTCACTTGTCCAAATGTGCCTGAATGACATGAGTTTAAGACTGTGAATGTGGCAAACCAAATCTACTATGCTCATGACTCCCAAGATTTTCTCTAGCCAGTCCCTATGAATATAACTTTGTTGAAAGGGGAAAGGTGTTCTTCTAGAAGCAAACCATGGCTCTAAATTTCCTGCCCCTTCAGCTCTTCCTCCAATCTTCCTTCCCTGGAAGTCTTACATGGAATCTCATCAGTGCAACAGCCTCTTTCTGAGTGGCACTGAGTGTATCTTACCAATGGTGCATGGAGGATGTACGCTCATAACACCCATTAGCATTAATGGGAGTTATCCGCTAAATCCCCTTACATCGATTAGAGAATAGGCCCCTTTTGATTTTAGAAATCTTTCCTGTGAGGATTTCCCTCGTGTCTAGTATGGGCATATAAATGGCCATTTTATTGTATTAAATATGTATCACATCCATCATGTTTAATGCTGTGCTGTGATGAAGGTTTCTCACTTCTGGGATCAGTTCAGAAAATATTTAAACTTGGCAAGCTAAACAAGCCTCCGTGGAGCAGGCCTAAGGGCCTCATTCAGGGGAGCATTAGCTACCATTTATGCTTGATTTAAAAAACAACAACAACAACAAAGAATTCACACACACAACTGAAATGATGTAGGGGGAAAAGGTGTGGACAACATTGTTTTTGACTAAATTACAGGCTTTTAATATTCATTAGCAGTGACTTTTCCATCACTCAGCTGAGAAAAGCTGTGTATAAACCAGGAGAAAGGGAAGTATTCCTGCTTGAAATTCACCCGAAGCTGCTGCTGTCTGTTCATAGCCACCCAAGAACAACCACAAAAGATTTGGTTGGGTTCTGACCTAAGGTGACCATGTGGACTGAAAGCTGCACAATTGTACCTCCTCATTGTAGCATTCCATGGAGATTTAGGGTGAACACCTCACTGCTTCCCTTTGACGTTATGAGCTGAAGCTGGGGGAGTTATTTGTAGAACACCTAAGGCAGATGCAGGACAAACATGACTGCAGTTGCAGGCTGCAGGCACAACCTACTGGTCACACATTCCTTCACCAGACCACATGCCCCCTAAGTCCCAGTTGTATGATACTGCCTCTTTTCCTGCATCCTCTTGCTAAAACAGTAAATGGCCCTGCAACCTAACCATGGGATCTGCTTCACACACTCCATGTCCTGAGATATATGGCATTAGGCAAGCCACATAAGCTCTCTAGCTCTCAATTTCTTTCTCTGTAAAATGGAGAAGTGGCATCCTTGCTGCAGGGTGAGACTACAACCACATAGCCCTAGCTCAGCCTCTAGTGTAGAGTAGTAGGTATTCATTCAGTCACTGGTAGATATTATCAAGCCCCTATGAGACTGTTACAGAGAAGGTTTGGGGGACAGGTTTGAAAATGTATGCAGAACTGAGGTTGTCAACACAATGGGTGGCAATTTTTACCCTTCTGCCACAGGAATATAACAGTTAGGACAATGTCACTGCATGCAAAGTATTCCTGGAGTTAAGAGGAAGATGCCTATTTCCCAGCTCTATCATCAAGAGACACATTTTACAGAGTGGAAAGAGGGATGGAGATACACTCCAATAGCCTGTAAATGCAAGCACTGACTCCATTTAGGGAGTAAGCATATCATAAAGTACAGCTGCTGCCCCGTTTTGACTTGCTGATCATGGAAAAGCAACCTTGATTTGGCCAGAAAGTGCTCAGCCAGAAAGTGCTCATGAGTACAGATGTGCATGTTTATTTATAGTTTCCTTTCTTGGGGAAACACCTGGTACCACCCAACCCCCTCCAAATGCATTTACAGGTAACACATCTGACGACAAATAATTTGGCTAGATTCACTGCAATGGTTCATGAGAGATTATATGATGTTATTCAAGGACATCTAAGTGCGTCATTTCCTTTACATACTGTAAGTAGACTGGGTTCCCTGGTATCTGTAAGAGAATGTTGACTGATTGTTTCAGGCCCCTTCTGGTCCTATATTACCTCTTTCAGAATTAACTGACTCCTTTTTTAATCAGCTGGCCAGAATGGTGTCTTCCTTATTCTGTTTATTAAGAAGAGAAACACACCCAATTCACACTGAAAACATAATTCACAGTTCTAGCATCATCATGTACTTAAATTTAAAAAAAAAAATACCCCTTGGCCTTTTCAACCTTTATTTCTCTTCAGGGATTTTGCAATGAAAGGAAACATCCGACCATGTCCAGCAAGCCACACCAGACAGCATTGCCTCCTGGAAATTGGTGACATTTCTAGAGGAGGGATGTTAGGAGGACATTCATGGGCTTGTTTGTTAAGATTAACAGGATAGGATTATTAAAGATCTGGTTTTCCCTATGTATACATGTGAGTGTGCAAAGATGGGGGCTGCGGGTGGAGGAGAGAGGCAGGGTTTAGGAAGACAAAGGCCTAAGGCAATTTACATTAGGGCTTACAATGGTTCTGTGGCAAGCATGCAGAACTAACTGGGTTTAGATTAAGGCAGTCTAATTAGTGTCATGTCAAACTGGCAGTGATCATAAGACAAGAGAGAGGTCACTCTTGTCATCTTCTTGGTCTTCTGCCCTTAAATATAGAGCCGCATAAAGTACAATCTCCTTCTTGTTAATGGAAGCCGAATATGTATAATCTGCACATGAAATGAAAAGAAAATGTGTAAGGAAATTTCTTTTTCCCATTTCCTCGTCAGGAGCTGTGAATTTTAGTGCGAATTAAAGTAAGGCTAATTCCGCAGTCATCCCCTGACCTGTCAGGGTGGCTGTCACCCTCACGTCTCTCAACGCCCGTCTTTAGCTTCTTCTTGCTGAGTGCAGCCTTTGCCGACTGACAGAAAAATACCGACCATGACAAGAAAAAAGAACATAATGTCCTTTTCACCCATCACTACGCAAAATTGCTCAATCTTTACTGACATATTATTATACATTGTTTCTCCGGAAAAGCACTCGCTTCTTTTCTATATGAGAAGTACAAAACTTTCAAGAGACAAGAAACTGTTCTTTAGAAAAGATTAAAGCCTGTAATTATTTTAAATTGTCTATTAATATGCAATATGTTGCCCTTTAATATGAATAAGGTGTAGTGAGGCGCTTGAGTCATTAACAGGGTGCCCACTCGCGCCTCTCTAGCTAAGGATCTGTCGCTTCTTTTATTATGGACTAAAAGGCGCCATGGTGGGATCAGCTGCTGTGTTTTGAGAAGGCTGTCTCAAGCTTGAAAAAAAAATATTTAAAAATTTGTTGGAGACAATGTGGAAAACCACCCCACTGCTGATAAATCTTCTTAGAATAAAGGATTGGAAGTAATAATTCAAGACATTCATCCCCTCTTCTTTTTATGGAAAAAGGAAGGCTCTTTTCCTAATCTATGAAAAGCATAAGAAAAGATCACTGACACCAGGGAAGAAAATGAAAGGGTCAAGGAGACGTGCAGACCCACAAGCAAATGAGCACATCCACAGAGTCCACTAAACTGACTCAGTGAGAGTCAGTGCGCGTCCTCCACCCTGCTAATAGCAACATCTTTCCAAGCCACCTGTGCCTCCAGTACCTCAAACTGCCAGAGTCAGGACAGAGTCCACCCAGGTGCAGGGGAAGTGGGCGGCAGGAGAGGCTTCCTTTCTTGCTGTCAGTCCCTTTTTCTTTGATGAGCCATAGACTCTCAATATTTTTGGACAATTACTTTAGATCCTAGAAGGCTCTTGTTTGGAGAACAATATGGAGATTAAGTACTCCCTATAAATAATTAACCAATAGACACAGGAAACACTCTGGAGCCCAGGTGTTTATTTCAAGAGGCACAATCTGAGGTTCATAAATACACTTTGCACTGGGTACTCATTTTCCTAATTCACCACATTTTTGGATTATTACATCTATTATTTTTATTTTTTAAAATGGGGGAAGTTTGTGTTATTGCATTGTATGACATTTCTTTGAAGAATCTTTCTTGTCTAGATATGGACCTAAATGCATTATGCAAAACCCAGGGATTTTGATTTTTGACATTGCATACACTCACAGTATAGTCTAAGGGGAGACATTATATGCTAACTTCTTGTGAAATCCTGTAGCAGCTGTTTGGTTAATATAATATGTTGAAAAATATTTATGTAGTTTGTTTTCTTTTCTGTCAACCCCAGTATCTTATGAATTTTTTTTTCAAATGGCCAGTAGCTAAAGTAGTGACTTTAGTTTGACTTAATATTATGCCACATTGACAGATGAAAACCCCTTCTAAAAATGTCATTTGAGTGCTCGACTAATTTGCATTTAGCTCAAAAGCTTTTAGTGCTTTGCACATTCACATTATAAACATTTGGGTGAACATTAATACCCCAGCTAAACAAAAATGCTATTCACTCTAACCATTTCTTCCACTACATAAAAACTATAAACGATTCTCCTACCAAAAAAAAAAAAAAAAAAAAAAAAAAAACTGAATGCAACCCGAAAATCAATTATAGTAACTATTTAGAAATGTAAAGGAAAGGCAGTAAAAAAAGTGACAAAAAAATCTTTAATTGTAGGGAAAATGTGCATCTTTTCCCCCCCCAACATGTGAATAAAATGCATTTCCTTCTTTAACAATCACAGTTACAATAGATCCATGCATCTCACAGGAAAAAATTGACAATTTGATTATGACTTGTACTTTTTGCCGGGGGCCATGAAAGTGGTTTATGTTTGAAATGTATCAGCTGGAAAGTACTTATTACTCATAAACGCTCTGCTATTTCACTTTCTGCAAAGTGAGCTGTTAACAGATACAATTTGAGCAGAATAGCCAGAGGAGGCCTTTTGATATGCAGAAGAGCTGACCCGCGTGCTGAGCCTTTAATTGGGTTTTTAATTTTCCAGGCCATCTGACAATATCAAACATGATCCCAGTGCTTGAAATGTTGATTGGAGGCTAAGAAGGATGTACTACAACATGGCATTATGGAGAGAAAGAGGGAAGAACGCAGGTAGAGGGGAAGACACTGAGAGCCAAATCACCTTCCTTGGGATTTTTTTTTTTTTTCTGGTTTAAGAGAATATTTTCAAACAGTTTAGCATTTCATTTTAAATGATAAACATCTTATTGTTTTGCATTTGTGGGTAAGATGTTTTGAAAATATTTCTGAATCATATGTCTTCAACTACTGAGCTAAATGGATAAGTAAGTAGGATTTGGCAAAAAAGCAGTTTGCAATTTAGCATGTTTTCTTAGGCAAGCCCACCTAAAGCAGGAAAGTGGTTGTTGAGGGAAATATTTAATTAATTGGCTGTTGTTTGAATCTTTCCTTTGAAGACCTCTAGAATCATACTTCTTTCCCAATTAGGAAATTGTCTTTTTTTTTTTTTTTTTTAACAGAACATGACACTTTTCTGGTGGTCACCTTCCTCAGTGTCAAGAAGGTGAATCCCAGAATCCTAAGATTCACTCTGACTTTGGACAGCTTATTCAGTAAACACTTCTTTTCTGTATTTAGCCTATGTAAGGATAAAGCAAAGAATAAGATCTCATATCTTGTTTTATTAGAAGTTGGTATCAGAGTAATATTGCAGGACTGCAGATTTAAGAAATCTATAAATCACTGTAATACAAGTCTGGGGAATTATTAGCAAGAACAAATGTAAAACGTTGACAGTTACATTTCTAAAAGAAAACACAATAATCTCATTAAAGAAATTACTGACAGCAGCTCCCAAATATTAATGGTTGAAGCAACAAAGCCTACAAAATATCAAAGAGCAGATTATCTTTTTCCTCTTTGAGAATTTAACCATTGATCTAACTTATTGAGCATTTCAAAATAACAGCTTTATTTTTCACTCAACCATCTTTTATCAGCAACACTAGGCGATTCTGAATAAAAATGACATTTGTATGCAATGGTCACTGAAATTTACACACAAAGGATTGCTAGACCCCACTAAAGGAAGAGTTTATATGAAAATGACCATGAACACTGTAGTGCAACAACCATGTGGAAGACTGTCCCGGAACAGAAATATTTATGTTCTGAGATATACAAGGTTAAGATATGGTTGCAAACATTTATTTATGTAAAAATTTCTGTCTTCATTGCAGTGAAGGAAAGTATTTAGATATAGATGATAAATTCACAGTTCAAGAATTTAAAATTATGTTTTTCATTTATTATGATCACTTCCTCCTATTCTTTTAAACAAGGGTTAAGCAAATTATCCACTTAAGGTTTAAGAACAGACTGATCAACAAGAAAGAGGATTGCTTTAAAGGAAAAAGCAGAATTATAAGATGTCACGCTATATGTTAAGGGAGGGCGTGAAGTGCTTCCCATTAGCTCTGTCTGCTGCCGCACTCCCGAAAGGATCCGTGCATTTCGCCAAGTTGTGAGACATAACCTGGATATTACATTACAGTTACTACTATGCATTTGGATCAAAATTAAGAAAGACGGTTTGTACACTTAATTCTTTAATCTTTCACCTGAGCCTCTTAAATGTTCCAGGGTTCTGAAAGCTGCACACCTCCCTAAGATGCAGTAAATATTCAATTATGTCTGTTTTGTACTTGAGAGAATGAAAGCACTTAGAGACTCACGATCAGACCAGTGTTTTCAAATGTGTTAATGCGGCTAAGCAATCTTAAACCCTGGGCTGAGATTTACCGGGCACACTGCCTGACAAAGGCCTCAGCAGGGAGACGCCGAACTCTAGATTCCCACAGTGTGGGAATGCAGAGCAGCCACTGAGCAATACTCTGCCTGCATTTCGGCACACCCCTCTTCAAGGTGAAATGCCTTAAGGTTTAGTGTGGTTTTTCTAATGGAGGGAGAGCATGCAGGAAAGCCGGGTGACTCCTCCTGGTTTAGGAAAGACATCTTACACCTTAACGTCAATCAGTTTAAACATAATGTGCATGTGAAAAGAAACACTTTACACACGAGAGGAGAGGTAGCTATTATAATGGGCAATCCTTTCAGTTTTGTATAGAGACATGAATTTGTAGTGGAGATTTTTTACTTACAAGCCTCTAGATTTCACAAACTAAAATCTTATATGTATTTTGAAAACTATTTGGATTTAAAATTTTCTAATCTTAATCTGTACTTTAAAAATCCAGATCTTTTGATTATTTCATCTTTGGAATATATGGCTGTGGGTTTTTTGTTTGTTTGTTTGTTTTTGTTTTTGTACAAAAAAGGAAAACAAATCATTTTCTAATGCACTGAGGTTAGAAGCTTGTTCTAGTTACGTGACTAAGTTTCTTATTTCATTTGTGAAAAAGTTCTTAGATTTTTCCATGTGTCTTGTTCTTAATTTAAAACTGTTTTCAATGGACCAAAGACATTTTTGCAGGGAACAGAAGTGAATTTGTCTACATAGTTAACCATTGCTGATGTGGTGAGCTGCTGTAAGGATTTCTGATATTTTCCAGGAATCTGAGTCAGAAGGGCTCTCTCATGAGGTATGACAAAAATCATTTACATAAAACAGAAACAATCTCAACTACTAGACTTCAAATTCCAAGAAAAATTTTAGACTTAAAAAAAAGAACTGTAACTCCACACACACACACACACACACACACACACACACACACCGCCAGGGAACTGGCAAATAAGGCCATGGGGGAATTCTCCATTTCTCATAGCAACAGTGAGAAGAGGCTATAGAAGAACCCTGTGGCGACAGCTCTCTTTTGCTCACCCAAGGAAGACGCTGCATTGATTGAGCATTATGTCTATGCTTCTACATTACCTCATTATTCACATTCACAGAAAAACTAAGAAAGTATCACGGAGATTTTTCTATACAACCTGAACCCAACTTCCCTTCAAATTAATTAACATCGTGTATAAGCATTACCTTTGTTATAATTATTAAACCAGTATGGCATTGTCAACTAAAGTTTCTATTTATTTCTTTTCCCCTTTTTTTTTAACCCAATGTCTCTTTTCTATTCAAGAATTACATCCACAACACCACATTACATTTATTTGTCACTTCTTCTTTAAGCCTCCTGGGCGGTGGCAGTTTCTCTGTCTCGGTGTGTCATTGATGACTTTGACAGTTTTGAGGAATATACTGGTCAGGTATTTTGCATCATGTCCCTTCACTGGAATTTTCCCGATGTTTTTCTCATTAGACTTGGACACCTACTTGATTTTAATCACAACCCTATTAGGTTGATACTTTTTGCAGACAAAGAAGCCCTCAGTGAAGAGAGTTGATGTAAATTAACTAAAGCTATCCAGCCAGTAAGGAACCTGTGATGCCCCTGTGAGCACAGGTTCAGCTACTCTAGGCTATTCGGAAACTGTTGTAGGCCTGTGCTTTTAAGAGTACCCTGTGTTAGGTTATTACTTTATTTTTTTTAAGAGGCTTAATTTGTTTCCCCACATGATTGGGGTCTAATTGCCTATTTTGCCATATGGGGAAAAATGAAGAAGCAGATAAAATTGCACAGAATTAAAAAGGTCAATTGGGAGGTTTATATGAGGAAAGAAGCCCAGATTGTGGGTTCTCTGGATGTCAAGATAGGGAGCATCCTTCCGGAGACACTGCAACATCTATCCATGGCTAAGTTAAAAAAAACAGCAAAACTAACCATTTCTCCCTCTTCTGTACCAGATTTTAGGGGTAGACACAGCCCCAGAGAAACCTTTAATCCTCTGTTGCACAAATCAGTCTGCTCTTTTATGTGTTCAAGTTGATGTAGGGACAATAGGTGATCAAACGGAAAAGTCCTGGGAGGTTAATTCAGATCAACCTGGATATCTGTTGGAAGAAAGGCTTGCTTCGTGTTGCCTACCATATTTACCATCTGCTCACCTCCACCCCTAAAACCCAATGACAACATGGTTGCCCTTCCCCCCACCAGCTGGCCTCTTGTAGGTGTGATATAGTGGTAGGACTTAATCATGAAGAGTTGTCTGGACTTGACAATGGAAGAACAATCCATACTTAACCATACTGAAAGACTGTCCATATTTCCATATAAAAACAGAGCAGTCTAAAGGACTTAGCTTGGGACATTTTCAAGCTGACGGTGATGCAGCCTCCACTCTGAGCAACTCAATAGGTCTCTGGGAATGGGGTCCTGAAACCAGTGTCTATGAACAGAAAACCACTCACCTAGATCTGGCAATAAAAGATTCAGATAATAAACTTTGAAAGACAATTCATGATTTCATGAATTGAGAACATGCCAATTTCTATATCAATCAATCAATAAATAAATAACAGAAAAGTGCTTGCTGTCAAGGAAAAATGTGGTCTGCAAGGGTCAAGCTCCCAATGTAATAAAAACAATATTCCAGATAGCTACAATATACTAAGAAATTATTCCAGAGAGGGGGTAGAGAGAGCTGGGCAGCAAATCTAGAGAGCATATACCGGTGGAGCTAATGGTATCTTGCTTCAAATTATGGGAAGAACAAAATAACCTCTATGAGTTTGTTTTCACTTTTTAAAATTGTCAGGCTATCATATATTTAAATGTCATTAAATACAGGAAGATGCTGTTTTTAGGAAAACGCTCCAGTGTGCTAATGTTTTAGCAATGCTCTTCCAATAACTCAACACACTTACATCTCCAATTTCAGTCCAATTTGGCACCTTTGAGGTTAACCAGCTTTTCTAATACACAAAACATTTTAGTACATATGGACACTCTGGTGACTGGTGAAAATGACTCCCCAAAGGGAGTGGCACTAGAGGGAGATGTGGCCTTGTTGGAGTAGGCCTGCTGTGGAGAAAGTGTGTCACTGTGGAGGTAGGTTTTGAGGTCTCATATATGTTCCAGATACTTTCCAGTGTCTCAGACAACTTCCTGTTGCCCGGTAAGATGTAAGAGTTCTCAGCTACCCTCTCTAGAGCCATGCCTGCCTCCATGCTGCCTTGCTTCTCACTAGGAAGATAAGAAACTAAGTCTCAGAACTATAAGTGAACCACCCTAGTTAAATGTTCCCCTTTCCTGGGTCATGGTGTCCTTCTTTATTGCAATAGAAAAACTAACTAAGATAGGTACCAACTATTGAAGCACCCCAAGATATAGTGAATTAAAACAATAGTTAATTTTTTTTTTTTTTGGTTACCACTCCATTTTTATTTTATTGATTTCATAGAACAGTGATATTCCATTAAGCAACCTAGGATATACACTCCTGGTGTCCCAACTATCAGATGGTAATAGAAGCACACTTGATTAACAGTTTGCACCCACACATTTAGACATCTTTTATTCCTTTGGCCAAAGTTTTAGTATTAAATTAAGAAATACATTCACTCCTTCAGAAAACCAAACATTAGTGGCTTAAGTAGTAGTATACAAGAAAAACACAACACCAAAGGGTTTTATTAATTATGCATTTTAAATATCAATATGTGCATTTCATTTGTACAGTTTATAAATTTTGTTTTAGACAATAGTATGTAGTAGTTGTTGCTTTCAATTTGAAATACTGTGTACACATGTATATAAAAATAATCCAATGTGTGACTCATCTGATAGATGCTTAAGACCAATAAAGGTTTATCTTTTGAACATGCACTTAGGAAGAGAGGGGAGAAGCCCATCGCTACTCTGTGGCTGCTGGCTTGATTCTGCAGTCGTATCAATAGTGGTTTTTAGGAGGGAACCATCTGCCTTCAGTCTACAGAGTTATATAAAGACACCATTATCAAGATGGGTAGAAGAGATGAAGAAAGGGGAATGGGCAGGTATTAGTCTTAAGTAATTTTGCACTCTTTCTGGTACAGGATAAAAACAGGTCAATGGGGATGGGGAATAATTAGGAATAAATTGTAATCAGATCAGACATAATTGCCTAATTAAGTTCTTTAATAGATTGTATATATAGATGTTTAGCCATACTCTCACAAACAACTCTTTAAGGGTAGAATTTTATGTTCAATTTACATGCTTCAGATATCACCTTTGTTACCTAAGGTCTTGTATCCAAATGTCCACTTGTACACTGAGATCTTTAAAAGCTAGATGTACTTCTTACACCTTAAGTATTTGTCCTATTTCTGTCTCTTCCTGACCATTGGGTATCCTTTATATATAAATAAGATAAGGTAATCAGATAGCCTTATTCAGTCTTTGATTATTTTCATTCATCAGATTGTTCCTATGTAGATTGGACATTTATTGTAGCTCACATAATTGATTTTAATATCTGTAAATGAATTAGCACTTTCATATTTGTAACAAAGTCGTTAGCCTATGTATAAAAGCAAAACTTTTGTTTATAAAAAGGGAAATAATGGG